>NC_044401.1:69193284-69418284 GCF_006542625.1 Nomascus leucogenys | reverse complement strand
AATGATCTCATCTTTCATCCTGGCTAAATTCCAACACACAATTTCATTAACCCAGGTACCGCAGGTGATAAAACTCATTTTTCCCTAAAGAGACAGCTAAAAAGTACCAGTTATACATTTATGAAGTACCAGCAATCAAAATTATGGATTTTCTAAAAGGTTTTTAACTACTTTTATTGAAAGGAAAATCGCTGTCTCAGACTTTTGTGACACTATTGCTAATAATAAATTTTACCATTTAGACATGGCCATAATATGGTAGACAGTGTCAATAAAAGTATGGAGCAAAGATGATCCCTGTCTTTTAAGTAATGCCTTCTAATTACATGCCGGAAATGATCACACGAAATACCTAGGCTAACTAATGGCTCTTAAAATATAAGAACACTCAACAATGCATCTACAGTGATATAGATGTACCGCATGCACATATGCAGTTATATGTAGAATTAATTGCATAAGTAGACATTCAAAAAATTTTCCAATGTTTTCAAAGCCTACAAGAAAAATTTAAATTTAATTTGCATTTCTAACTAAAATCTGTTTGTTGAAAAAAAAATGCGTTCAAATGTTATTTGCTTCCTTTTGAGCAAAGTGGTGGCACTGGGCCTGTTATCTTTGGCAAACTTGTCTAAACTTTCTATCTAATATTCTATATATCACTAGAGGGCACTGTGGTATTTAGGCCACTTTGACCTCTTCGAGTACTAAGAAAGGTCCTGAACTCCTAAGCAATGTCAGAAAGGTTAAAAAAGACATTAAAAGGGGAAAAAAATTTTTTTGGTAACACCCTATTTTTATTTTTCTAAAACCAATAAAAAATGCATGATAAGTAGAAAAGTCAAATTCATAAAAATATACAGCTCATTTTGCAATACTCAAAGACTTGTCACCTCAGATCTGATGGGGAAAATTTTCATCCTCATCTTCTTGAGATTTAAATTGTGAGGCTGGAATTTGATTTGCATACATCCACAATTATAGACAGCTATTCCCTCTACATGGCTGAAGTCTCCTGCACTAACTAGAGGTAATTTCACTGCAGAACATTCAGGCGTGCAAGCCGAGAGCCACAAATGGGTTTGAAACAATTTATGATATCCGGCCTCCTTCGACATGTATTAGCATATACCTGGTTTCTTTAACATACACTTTGTTTTTCCAAAACCACAAACATAGTTGCTGGAATTTCATGTGGAAGTGCTTAAGGGGCTGAAAGTTAACACCTTTGTGATCCGTGCTGCCTCATGGTGGCTGTTAAACAAAAGCCTCTTTGTCGAGGCTTTCTTGAAATGTTTTCTTAACATGTTCCAAGTAGTTTTAGGCAGGGAACTAAAGTAAACAAGATGTTACCATGATAAAAACACTTGTGAAAACATTACAGAGCACACTTAGTAGTTTCTTTCACATAAAACTCTTCACAGTTTTGAAAAGTAAAATTCACAGCAAAAAATTTTAAAAAGCAAATTACCAATGAAATGTCCTCTACCGTCTACAACCCTCGGCCTTTTGGAAAGGGTCAAAGTTCCATCTCTGGGCATTTTCCTCAACATTTCTCTGTCTTCCATTAGAGCACATATACAGTTTATTTTGGCTTTCATAAATTACGTACATCTTTCTAACAAGCAAGGGAATTTTTGTTTTATTTTGCATGGAGTTTTTCTCCCTGAGAAATCACCAAAAGAAAAACAGTTCTTTTCAAATTGGATACTAAGCAAGGATACAAATGATACTTTTAGTAGATGTTATACAAGTGGTCACCTAAAAGACAAACTAGGGGAAATGGAAACATTTTACCCCAAGCATGTAAGAGTACCTGGTGTTTGTGAAACTATGGGCCTGCGTCTGATTTTACATTCTAAGTTAAAAATAGGGAAATGTGGTCAGGATTTAACCTTCAAATCTACTCCTCATTTTGCCAATGTATTATATGAGCATTAAAAAAAGGGAGGGGGAGGAAGGGGAAGAATTACAAATCCACGTTTTTACTAGTAAAGATTGTGTCTTTCACCTGGTTTGAAAAGAAGAAAAAAGAAAGGACTCAAGTGGGGAGAAGATGGAAGAACGCCGATGAGCTTCACCTCTCTGGATGATACGGGACTTGTTTTTGTTTTTCTGTTATCGGAGGATGCCAAGCAATGCAGGGCTGGACGATTTCATTAGAGTTAGCAGGAGCACCTGCTGCTATCAGTTAGCGCTAACAAATGCAACAGTCACATGATAACTCACGGTTGATAGATTAAAAAAAAAATCAACACTAAAACTGCAAGTTGTTTTCAGAAGAAACAGGGAAATAAATGTGTACAATAGACTGGGTATCTGCTGATTCTGATAAAGCGTCCCTCTGTTGGCGGTGAGGGAAAGACAACAGGATAGTTATTTGTACAGTATTTATCTTTGAAATCAAGGGCCCTGTGGTATACCTCACCTAGGGAACAAACGCTGCAGAATGATCACAGAAAACTGTCAAATCTCTGGTTTTGATTTACCAACAGTTATGATATTTCTTCCTCGGGAGGGAAAAAAAAATATGCTTCAGTTTTAGACCTGTGAGTCTCCCCCACCTCTCTTTTTCATGAACCCCTCTCTCTGTTAACAGTGGCACAGTATTGACAGATGGGATTTTTATCCTGAAGAACCAAGCTTGGCCTCTGTAACAGTTACAGCTTATTAATCTGGAGCCGCAGAAGACCAGAAAGCTGTTACCTGGCAAAGTCACTTCCTCTCCCTCAGTCTGAACCCTAAAAACTGGGTGGAAGAACCCAAGATCAAAGAAGTACAGAAACCATGGCTGGTCAATGAAATCATGGGGGGGTGGGGCATGACACACGTGGATATCTCCCCTCAAATATGACTAACTTGAGGGTTCTGTGAATCCAAGCTAACATAACCCTGGATATCTATTTCCGGGGCCACAAAAGCATTCCTCAGCTAAAAATATGTTGGTGACACCAAAAATGGTACAGCAAACCGTGATCCAAGGGACATGGCCATACTCGTTCCTTGTTTCTTACGCATGGTCAAAGGCTGCTTTTGTACCCCAAAGGCAGAGCTGAGTCGAGTTGCTGTGACAGAGACTGTATGGCCTGCAATGCTGAAAATATTTACTGTCTGCCCCTCTATGGAAAAAATTTGCCATGCCCTCCCCTCTGTGTGGGACTTTTTACCAGCGGTTTCTGATTAAAACATTCTGTTACAGAACAATTTCTTCTGATATATCAATGCTTTGCATAGTCACAACTCCTTTTCCTAGGTAGAAGGTTGGAAATTTTTGGATATTTAAAATTACCCATCCTTGAAAAATAAATATATCTAAGTAGGTTAAGAAGTTCTAATGCTTTTAAAGAGTGCCTAGTATAGGCTAGGCAGTTTATACGATGTACTTTTTATTTACTCATTCATTTATTGAATTTTTAGAGACAAGGTTTTGCTTTGCTACCCAGGCTACAGTACAGTGGCATGATCATAGCTCACTGCGGCCTCAAACTTCTGGGCTCAAGTGAGCCTCCCACCTTAGCTTCCCAACTAGCTAAGACTATGGGCACATGCCACGACACCCAGCTGAAATTTTTTTTTTTTTTTGGCAGAGATAGGGTCTTGCTATGTTGACCTGGCTGGTCTCAAACTCTTGGCCTCAAGAAATCCTTCCACCTTAGCCTCCCAATGCATTGGGATTACAGGGGTAAGCCACCTGTGTCTTGCCTGGTGTACCTTTTAATTCTAACAACCGTAAAAAGTGGTGAACATCCCAAATCACATGTGCTGATACTGAGGCTCAGATGACATGTGGCTAGTCCAAAGAACATATTAATAGTGTCCTCACTACCCAGTCAGCCTTTCTCCAAAACTTTCTTTACATCCATTGCCAAGCAGAAAGCAAACTGTCAATAAAAAGTGCTGCCTCTAACCAGGCTGTATAATGCAACAGTTAAGAATAAGTCTTCTGAAGCCAGACTGCCTGGGTTTGGACCTTGACTCCACCTCTTATTAGCTGTGTGATCTTGGGTAAATCATTTAACCTCTCTGGGAGTTAGTTTCCTTAACTCTATGCTGGGAATACTACTACAATACTAGCATAAACTGTTTGTGACGATTAAATGAGTTAATACATGTGAAGCATTTCGGGACTATGCCTGTTTTAAGGTTCAGTACTATTTAATTATAAACTATTACTAGGGGAGTGTAAAATCAAGGGAATAGAAAATAGGTGAAAAAAATCTATGAAGTAACACTTAAATCAAGGTCAAAGCAATGCTACCTTTATTAAGTAAGAATACCAAGGAGAATTCAAGCAACACCGCTATCAATTTGCCTAAACCATAAGAAATCCCTACTAAAAAGAGAGGGACAACTGAAGAGAAGCGTAGACTGGAGAATCTTTGGTCCACTGAAGCAAATGAAGATGCTTTCAGGATCTACGAATCCAGCAATCTGAGCGAAGTACTTCATGCATCACTCTCTGATGACAATGACCCCCCCAGTGACATCATTCAAAGAAGCCAGGTGGTTTTTATTTGAACCACAGAAGTTTGCTAGCTTCTTTCAGTTCGGTTCAATGGAAAACAAAGTTGGTTTCATCAAAGCCAATTTGATTTCCCTTTAGACTGAACAAAGAAGTGGGAGACGTGAATCTACAAGAAGAGTAACTTATTTTCCACTGCACTAGGCAAGATCCTGATACCTGAAGACAACTCTGAATTTCCAAGAGTTAAAATCATGTTGTAGAGGAAAACTGAAATCCTGAATTTGTAACATATGACCAGTCAATGCGTAACTCAGGAAAGCATCTAGGGGAGTTTCTTCTTACTCAGCATTTGCTCTCCTTTGCTACTTTACAATATTCATTTTTACATTCTTGAACCGACTCTCTCATCCCTAGCCCCCATGTGGTTCACGTGGGGTGAACATCTCCCTCTGTTCTGCAGGCAGCATGTAATGCAAGCCTGGGCACGTCATGGTGATTGGCTCAAAGCTAGAACACATGACTCAATCTGGGCCAATGACAGTCTGCCTATGGCTTTTTCTGGGGCTACAGGGAAAGAGACACTCTGTGGGATTAATAAACTTGTCCTCTTCAGTTCCACTTGGAAAGAGCCCCCAAATGAAGACAACACAGAAAAACAGAGCTAATGGACAATCAATACTCCAACAGCCTTGGTTAAACATCAGGATCTAGCCACGCTTGAAGCAAGCTGTACCACTGGACTTCCTAGCTATAGGGGCCAATTATCATCCCTCACTTATTTATTTATTTATTTTGCTTCACCCAATTTAAGTTGGGTTTCTGTAACTTACAAACAAAAGTTGTCTTACAAATATAAGTCAATAAATAAGCACCAGGAAATAACCAAACGACAGTTGCAGGTTGATAGTGGGCATTCCAATTCCACTGAGCAAACAGGAACTGAGAACATGTCGTGTCATGTGGAAAACCACAATAAATAATTGATAAGTGGTTTCCTATACAAGTGCCAGACTTCTAATATCTTTAGAAGAGAAATGGGCTCTTTTATAGGAATTGAGTCTAGGCCCCAATTCTAATGATCTCTTTCTTTAACACGAAAATTATTCTCTCTCCTTTTCGGGATAATCCAATAAATATAACCTAATTGTCAGCTCACATAACAAATGAACCTACGATTTGAGGATTTTTTAGGGTAGGAATAATTTAGCCATTAAAAAAATGTTTAAAATGGGTCTAGAAACTGTCATTTCCCTTTCTGACTCTAAAACTGATCTATGTCCCTGAGCTTGTGGATAGCAATTTTATAGTTCTAGAGACTTTATAACAAAAAATCATATTTACAGATGTTTATCAGCCATTATATAGATGGAAGAAATCGGTACCAAGATATTTATCAAACCTAGCACTGATGTAGAAGAAAAAAATCAGAATTTAAAAGTGGCTCTGCTCTGCCAAGTTCTTTTTCTCTCATTATATAAATATGATTAGGCAAATGATCAGGAAAGAAAACTAAGATTCTATAGTGAGTGATTTCTAAACAAAACAAAGCCCAGTATCACTAATCTGAATAATAATAATTGTAAAGGGTTGTTGCTTAATTTAAAATAAAGCATTGCTGATCTTGATTGTTCATATTTAGAAGCAATTTTGGACATCTCTTCTAAAATATTTTTAAGTACTTAAGTTTTCAATGACTACATAATGCTCTCAGAGTATAATACTGAGGCAAGAAAGCTATGAAATAGATTCACAGGCTTCCATTCATTAACCAAAAATTTATATTCACCAAAACTGCTTGCAGGTAACACTAGGTATCTCTCTAAGGATGGCTTTATTACAATATTTGTATCAGGTCCATAAAGATAGACACAGAGACTGTTCTAACAATATAAAGACCACACAATACTGGAGACCTGCACATAAATCAGCTCACCTCTGTTTCCCTGGGGCTTGAATGAGAGAGAAAAGCTAGAAGGAGATGGTCCCCAACACCCAATTTGCAAACCATCACACACCCAGATGTACACATGGGCATATGTTATAGTTATACATGTGCATATGTTATAGGTATACATGTGCATATGTTTGATTACATGTCTATAATATCATGTAACATTATATTCAACTCATAGGTTAATGTTCAATGATATTATGAATATATTTATATGATACAAAAATGCAGGGCAGTTTGGTCTAAATTTTATTTTTAACTGACAAGGTAACACAAGTAAGGAATAGCATAGAAGCATTTCACTTCAGCTATGAGATTAATATTATTTCCTTACAGAGATGCTTTATAGGTGCTACAGCTTCAAATGGGCCAACCCAGGTTTTAGTCATACTTTAACAGTAGAAATTGTTACTCCACTCTCCCTATAAGGACAAGAACCTCAACAAAAGTCAATACCAATATAGAAAGTTAAGAATCAAATTGGTAGCTTTCCTTGGCATCTGCTTTCTACATTTATAACGTCAATTGTATAACAAAGAATGGGTCCAATCACCAAGCTGCAATTGGCCAGTAATTGTCACAAATTTTATAAAAATAAAATGCATATGCAATTGCTTCAAAGAGAATAAAATACCTAGGAATCCAACTTGCAAGGGAAGTGAAGGACCTCTTCAAGGAGAATTACAAACCACTGCTCAATGAAATAAAAGAGGACATAAACGAATGGAAGAACATTCCATGCTCACGGACAGGAAGAATCAGTATCGTGAAAATGGCCACACTGCCCAAGGTAATTTATAGATTCAATGCCATCCCCATTAAACTACCAATGACTTTCTTCACAGAATTGGAGAAAACTACTTTAAAGTTCATATGGAACCAAAAAAGAGCCCGCATTGCCGAGATAATCCTAAGCCAAAAGAACAAAGCTGGAGGCATCACGCTACCTGACTTCAAACTATACTACAAGGCTACAGTAACCAAAACAGCATGGTATTGTTACTAAAACAGAGATACAGACCAATGGAACAGAAAAGAGCCCTCAGAAATAATACCACACATCTACAACCATATGATCTTTGACAAACCTGACAAAAACAAGAAATGGAGAAAGCATTCCCTATTTAATAAATGGTGCTGGGAAAACTGGCTAGCCATATGTAGAAAGCTGAAACTGGATCCCTTCCTTACATCTTATACAAAAATTAATTCAAGATGGATTAAAGACTTAAATGCTAGACCTAAAACCATAAAATCCCTAGAAGAAGAAAACCTAGGCAATACCATTCAGGGCATAGGCATGGGCAAGGACTTCATGTCTAAAACACCAAAAGCAATGGCAACAAAAGCCAAAATTGACAAATGGGATCTCATTAAACTAAAGAGCTTCTGCACAGCAAAAGAAACTACCATCAGAGTGAACAGGCAACCTACAGAATGGGAGAAAATTTTTGCAATCTACTCATCTGACAAAGGGCTGATATCTATAAAGAACTTAAACAAATTTACAAGAAAAAAATCAAACAACCCCATCAAAAAGTGGGCAAAGGATATGAACAGACACTTCTCAAAAGAAGACATTTATGCAGCCAACAGACACATGAAAAAATGCGCATCATCACTGGCCGTCAGAGAAATGCAAATCAAAAACCACAATGAGATACCATCTCACACCAGTTAGAATGGCGATCATTAAAAAGTCAGGAAACAACAGGTGCTGGAGAGGATGTGGAGAAATAGGAACACTTTTACACTGTTGGTGGGAGTGTAAACTAGTTCAACCATTGTGGAAGACAGTGTGGCGATTCCTCAAGGATCCAGAACTAGAAATACCGTTTGACCCAGCCATCCCATTACTGGGTATATACCCAAAGGTTTATAATTCATGCTGCTATAAAGACACATGCACACGTATGTTTATTGCGGCACTATTCACAATAGTAAATACTTGGAACCAACCCAAATGTCCATCAATGACAGACTGGACTAAGAAAATGTGGCACATATACACCATGGAATACTATGCAGCCATAAAAAAGGATGAGTCCATGTCCTCTATAGGGACACAGGTGAAGCTGGAAACCATAATTCTGAGCAAACTATCGCGAGGACAGAAAACCAAACACTGCATGTTCTCACACATAGGTGGGAACTGAACAATGAGAACACTTGGAAACAGGGTGGTGAACATCACACATCGGGGCCTGTTGTGGGGTGGGGGGAGGGGGGAGGGATAGCATTAGGAGATATACCTAATGTAAATGAGGAATTAACGCGTGCAGCACACCAACATGGCACATGTATACATATGTAACAAACCTGCACGTTGTGCACATGTACCCTAGAACTTAAAGTATAATTTAAAAAAAAAAAGAAGATGACACCTCCAACAACAACAACAATACAGTGTATATGTCACTGATTTAATATATAAGGACATGAACAAAAGTAAATGCTAAAAAACTGCAAGTTTAATACTGGAATCATTTTTTTTTAATCCTTGTCACTCTGAAAAATGGGTAAATATGGGCTCTTACTAAGACTGACGCCTTTGGATGTAAGTCTTTTTCCCACTGTAGTACAACCCTCAATAGATTTTGTAACTATTCCTATGACAGTGCGCTAGACCTTGTGATTCAGAGTCCACTCTCAAAGGGGTGAGGTGAAACTCTCCATCAAAAAGGCATGTTATGAGCAAAGCACGGACAGTGGGAGGTGTTGGCTATGTAAAAGAAGAAAACAAAATGAAATCATTCTTACTTTAGAAATGATTGGAAATCTTCGCACACTGCTTCACAGCCTGGCCACTTGCATACACCATGTCCATAGAGAGGATGGCTATGGGGGTGCTCCTCATGGGACAAACTGAAAGAAAACACACAGAAGACCAGAGAATGAATTTGCTGCCAAGAACCATTCCACCAGACGAGGATAAAAAAGGCAGGAGGAGCCCACATGGCCAAATGTGGACAAGACAAATCTGTGATTTCCCCCATCCCCTGTAATTGACTAATTAATTCTGCATTGTTTCCTAAAAGCAAGAGTTAAATTGTACCTAAACGTATTTAGTCTCAAATGTTAGAAATGTACATCTATGTATGAAAAAGTGTTTGACAGGCTTTTGTTAGACGCAAAGCTCTTTACTCAGACTGCGAAGGAGTCTTTAAAAAGCTAGAACTTATTTAATCTACATAATGAAAATTATAAAATCTGTACTTGATTTTGAGATTCTCTTGCTACATCTACAAGGAATATTATCCATTTTCTCCTCTTCCCTTCCCCCAGAAACTGCTTTCATATAATCACATATTTTTTCCCAAGTTAATTTTATCCAGCAAAGAAGAGTACAATAATTTAGAATAATACCAAAATCATTTAGGAAGACAAATGTATCCAAGCAGATGATTAGTTTTTTTTTTTTAAAAAAGCTAATAATGGCAAGAAGATTATATTCCTAAAATTCCTAACACCAAGAGTGAGAGAAAATTTGGCATGAACATGAAGGGGTTAATCCTCCAGTGGGGTTCCAATCAATACGTAATGATTTGGCCACACGGATCCAAGTCATGGGATGCTTTGATCCGCACCATGTGGTGCTCGGGGAAGAGTATCTGTTGCACTCGCCGATGAACCATATTCTCAAATATTTTCTCTATTATATTTCTGCCTCCAGACTTCTTTCAGACAAATTATTTTTGCAGTTGTTTCCATAACCTTAAATTCCATCAGATAGAAGTGTAAAACTAACACTGAGAGTTCTGTTTCTTACTCAAGTGCATTCCCTTCCCAGGAAGGGCTACTTTGCAACTTACTCGACTGTCTCTGCCTGACTTTGAACTTCAAGCACAATGAATGACGATTATAAGAACACACACACACACACACACACACACACACACACACACATGCATACACACAAGAGGCCTGTATTTCATTTCATATTGCCATCAGGATGTATATTCATGTATTTTATCAATTTACACTCACAGAGCATATGTACACAAATGCCACTTGTCCCTGGACTTATAACACAACCCACAGTAAGTGTATTATGAACACAAACCAAGGAGCATAAAAAGTAAACACACAGACACACAGAACTACACCTGATCAAAGATCATTACGTCTCCCTATGACTTTTGAATAATTTTGCTGGAAATCTAATATAATTTACAGATAATAACAAGCTCTTTTGCCCTACCACAGAAAATAGGCCTTAGAATAAAAAAAAAAGAAAAAAAAAAGGTAGAAAAATAACTTGTAAAAATACAGAAAGGTGCCCCTCATACAAGAAAGGAATAAAACAAGGGAACTCGAGTAGCTATAGTGAGATTTATGAAGCCAACCAATAAAAGGATATTCTCTAAGCAGTTAACAGGGTAAAACTGCACTGGATTCAAGGAAAGAATTACTACCTATTTGTGTTCATCTTCAGATCTGTGAATGAATAAAATAGACATGCAAAAATAGAATTTTAAAAATTTACTAACAGTATTACAAATGAAAGAATACTTCAACAGTAGTAGAATTCTCAGATATTCTAAGAGGCAAGAAAATCATTTAAAAAGAAACTTTTAATCCACAGCTTAAAAAGAAAAGAAAAATATTCCAACTTTAATAATTATTTTCTTTAGCAATTTTATTAAGATTTAACTATTCTTATACCTTTAAAAGAGTAATATATTGTTGTTGTAGAAAACTTGAAAATCCTGAAAAGGAAAAAAAAACCTACCTTCAAATACATACACACTTGAGAAGGCATGAATATTTATATCATTCTTTTACATTTAATGTAATTTTGTAAATACTTTCTCATGTTCTCAACTCATCTTCAAGAACCTTATTTACTGATGGGTAATAGTCCATCACATATCATCTCAACTCTAGTTATACGCCAAAATTTAACCATTCCTCTATTTTGGACATTGAGTTTCTCTTCATATTTGTTGTATTTGTAGATAATGTTAGAAATAAAATTTACCAGCTTAAACATCCCAATATTATCACAACTGACTGCTACCAGAAGATACATTCAGAGAAACAGAATCACTCAATTAACGGGTACCAAAATTTAACACTGTGAATATTCTATCAAGTTGCTCTTGAAAAATGCTACATGCCGAGTACATTCTTAGCCAGTATACATATTTTGTGTGATTTTTTCAATTTGGAAACCAGGAGCCTGAACTAGTTAGCATGAAAAATTAATATTACTAGTTAAGAACTGTAAATGGTTAAACGGCTGTGCTTCCTGGGTTAAGCTGGGGGTGTTCTGAAAATAATAATACGAGAGAAAATAATAAGATGCATTCACTAGCAGGGTTTTGGACTCAAAATGTGTAGAATTTAACACGATGTTTGCTGTTCCTCTTCCTGTTTTTAGTTAACTGACTTGTGAAGGATCCAAGATCTGAATAAAACTATTCACATCTAAGGATTTACTTTTAGTTCAACTTATTATCACTACTTCAAAGGACAGATAACGACTCACTAGGGCCTTAGAAGGCAACCACTTATACCTGAAGTCTAAAGAAACTCATACTCGTCACACATGGGTACAATTACACCTTCAGAAGACCGCTTGTGAATTTGTCTCTTAGTTAAAAAAATTTCTTTATTATGAAAAGATTACATGCTCTTGTTTTCCCAAGTTCACATATTAAACTGCAGTGGTTCCCGAAGGAAGTGCACCCCCACACCCCAACCTAGGCATCATTTACCATTCTGGTTTATATTGCATTTCTAACACATTATTATTTTTAAAAATGGAAACATACTGTACACACTGTTGTCATTTGCTTTTCATATTTAATATATAACTGGATACTTTTGAATACACAATTGTCTGAAATAAAGTGTTTGGCTTTGGAAGGAGAAAGAACAAGCTGGCAGAGGTGCCTTGAAAGCATCTTTTTGGAAAGATACCTAAGAAACTGGAACAACTGTTGCCTCTGGGGAGGGGTACAGGGAGTCAGGAGTAGCAGGGAAACTCAGTTTTCATCATACTTTTTATATCTTTTGAAGTTTTAATTTTGCACATTGTAGGAACTGTTGCTGTGCAATTGTTATTTTTTTTGCACACATATGTGTGTTTGCATATATGTATGTGGTAGAAGAAGAATCAAGTGCTATGCAGGACTTGATTTCCAGTCTGCCGTGTGCTCTAACAGTGGCACAATGAATACCACACACCCGCTGCATGTGTGGCTGGGTCTCGCTTCTAGCTTTGCAGTCGTTCCGTATGAAGCATCATTGGACAACACCAGCTGCACCTCTGAATGGGAGCTTTTCTGTTTTCTCAAAAAAGTGGAACAAGCATTTATATTCTTACTGCCTTTTGGGTCGTGCCAAAAAAGACAAGAAGGGAAATAAAAATGAGGAAAATAATGTTTTTATCTTGAATTAATTTAGAGCTACATTTACAGGATGAAACATGGTGGGAAAAGGATGATTTGGGCATCTGATGGTAAAATAAAGCAGTGAGCCTAATCATTTAGATAAATTATTCCAGGGTAAACTCACCAATGTGCAAAGTAACATTTCTGAAAAGCTGCCAGGGTCAGTGATGAAAATAGATACATTTTGTTTTTAAAAGATTTAAACATGTTTGTCAAAATTAGACTTCTAAAACTTTAGGGTCAATTGTTTAATAAGGTGTATTTTACCACAGACTCCCAGGTTGAATATTCCTAGGGGCAGGGATCACTTTTTCAGCTCCATATACTCGGTACCTCCAACAGAACATGGGTTTGAGTTCGGGCGCGGTGGCTCACGCCTGTAATTCCAGCACTTTGGGAGGCCGCAGTGTGTGGATTATTTAAGGTGAGGAGTTTGAGACCTGCCTGGCCAACACAGTGAAACCCCGTCTCTACTAAAAAATACAAAAATTAGTCAGGCGTGGTGGTGGGCACCTGTAATCTCAGCTACTCAGGAGTCTGAGGCAGGAGAATCGCTTGAACCTGGGAGGCAGAGGTTGCAGTAAGCCCGAATGCACCACTGCACTCCAGCCTGGGCGACAGATGACAGAGTGAGACACGGTCTCCCAAAACAAAACAAAACAAAACAAAACAAAACAAAAAATGGGCTTGATAAATGTTAGGTGGATTTATGAATGAACAGACAGTAAATATATTGTTCTATTTCATTTCTGTGTGGCTATACACTCAACTGGTGTTTGCCTTTTTAAAAAAAGTCTTGTAGGTAAAGACCAGACTTATGCAAAGCTACATGAGAAACTATCGTTATGACACTTTCTATTATTTAATTTTATTCTGAATATATAAAACACAGATAGTATGCATTTGAGAAAAGCCAGTTAATTTAAATTTCTCTTGATAATCCTTGATATGTAAAAATTAAATATAATTTTAACACAAAAATAGTGATAGCATTTCAGATTAGAAAGAACCAACTTGCATGAAAAGTATAATTACATATAAATATGTAATAATTTCTGACATTAAATGATACCAAATCCAGTATATATTCACTAGGATATAAGGGTGTCATTTTCAATGACAGTTAAGTAGGATATTTTGTTCTATTTATTTTTTTCTGCATCAAAGTATACCACCCAAGGTCTTCACTTCAACACTGACCTTAGTTTTTGAGACAATTTCATATAATGGTTATGGTTCCTTACGACATTTCATGGTTACATTCCCAAGGTCACTACTTAACCAAAGCTTCAAACTGGAATTATTAAATCCACCTGCTAAATAAGGACAACTTCTCAACTCTGCTGTCTGCAGTCTTAGCGATCCTTACACTGTTAGTCCTGTAAGCTAACTTCCCCTGTGGTAACTAAGAGGGAAGAATTTCTGAAGGAGATGAAGCGAAGAGTGACCTTGCTATCTGCCAAGCCATTTCCTGCCAACTGAAATGCCAGTTTTCCCTTCACCTGAAGGCAGATTCTGAGCTTTTCCTGTGCACTGACCCAAGTTCTCATCTGTCTTTTATGTATCCCCTTAATTTTTCTTCCCTTTTCCAAATCTGCCTCTTTCCAAATTTGCCTTTGTTTTCCTCCTCTCCAAACTCCCGATTCATCTGCAGCAAAAGGCTACATACATCTGTGCCCATTACGGTTTATGCCTCCCCACAAACACCAAAAAAAGGAAATCCTGCCTAAATTATAAACTGTATTTTACTTCACTGGCATGTTATTTGATAAATTAAATTACAGAAGACTATGTTGGTTGTTCCCCAGTCACTCAAAATTGTGGAAATACAGTTTTCAAGTTTTACTGAGTTATAGTTTACATATCATACAATTCACTCATTTAAAGTGCATAATTCAATATTCATGGAGTTGTATAACCATCATCACCAACTAATTTTGGAACATATTTATCATCCCTCAAAAGAAATCCTGTACCCATTAGCAGTCATTCCCCATTTCCTCCCAACTTCCAGCCCTTGCCAATCACTAATCTTTCTGTCTCTACAGGTGTGTCTGTTTTGGACATGTCACATCAAGGGAATCATACAGTGTATGTTCTTTTTTATGCCTGGCTTCTTTCACTTCCCATAATCCTTAGAGCTTCATTCGTTTACACTGTAGCATTTACTAGTACTTTATTCCCTTTTGTAGCTGAATAGTATTCCATTGTACATACATAACACATTTATCCGTTCATCTGTTGATGAACATTTGGGCTAGTTCCACATTTTGGCTATTGTGAGTAGTGCTGGTATGAACGTGTACGTACGTGTATTCTAAGTATCTGTTTTCAGTTTTAGGGGATATCTACCTAGAAGTTGAATTGTTGGGTCCTATGGTAACTGTACGGCTGACATTTCGAGGAACTTTGAGACCACTTTCCAAAGCACTTTATATTCTCACCAGCACTGTGTGAGGGTTCTAATTTCTCCATGTCCTTGCCAATACTTGTTATGTATCTTTATTCCAGCCGTCCTCACAGCTAGGAAATGGTACTCTGTGCTTTTGATTGAATTTCCCTAATGATTAATGAGGCTGCACCTATTTTCATGTGCTTCCTGCTATGTGTGTATCTACTATAGCAAAATGTCTATTATGAGCCTTCGCCTATTTTTTCATTGGGCTGTTTTTTGCAAATATTTACTCCTGTTTTGTGGGTTGTCTTTTTACTTTCTTTACAGTGTGCTTTAAAGCAAAAACATTTTGAATTCTGATGAGGTCCAATTTATGTATTTTTTCTTTGGCTCCTTCTGTTTTTGGTGTTATATCTCAGAAACCATTGCCTAACGCAAGGTAACAAAGAGTTACTTCTAGCTTTGCTTCCAAGAACTTTATAGCTTTAGCTTTCACATTTAAGCCTACGGTCTGTTTTAAGTTAATTTTTGCATTTGATATGAGTCAGGGGTCCAAGTTCATTTTTCTTAATGTTGTCCCAGCACCATTTGATAAAAACACTACTCTATCCCCAATGAATGGTTTGATACTTTTGTCAAAATGAACATAAATGTAAGCGTTGGCATTTTTTAAATTTCACTTTTCTTAGATTTCTTTTTCCCCAACATACTGCTCATGTTTTCAAAAGAATTTATAGTTAAAATTATATAACAACTTTTGAAATTACAGTAAGCTATAAAATAACTTCTGAGGTTTGACGGGTAGGGGGAGAGATAGATTTTTAATAAAAATAAAACTACAGCAGCTGAACTTTTTGAAGAATAAGTGCCTAGGGGCAACTTTGTTTCCCAGATCCTGTTGATCCTTTGTGTACTGAAAAACCTTTGCAGAATGTGCTACGTGGCTTTCTCTGTTTAACATGTAAATGGAGTGTAACTGTTCCTTTTACTGAGGGCCAGCGCTATTTCTCTATAGGAATGGTTGGGAGCACAGTGTCGGGAGGCCTCATTTGTCATGATAGCTCTGCTTGTAACCAGGAATCCTGCAAGTCCTTTCACTGCTCTGCCCTCCAATTCCCTTATTTGAAAACTGAAGAGAATCACACAAGAGCTCCTCCCAGTGGTAAAACCTCCACCAAACTTCCACCAAGGATATGCAGATGGCATGGGGAATAGGCAACAGTGGCACATCCTGCTACTGACAAGATGAATAAGGAGTAGATGCTGAATAGATACCCATTAAAGGAGTGAATGAAGCCCCTCGGGAAGGAGTATCGGTGTCATCATCACGGCTGCGGAGCAGGGGGCTGGTTGCTATTCCCCTCTCACTCATCCCTGACCCACTGCAAATACACAAACCAAAAAGCACTATACATCCCCTTTCCCACCTCCTTTGACTTAAAAGCTGTTCTGCCTCCCTCCCTTCCCCCACTGGCCACCTTCTTCATTCCCACCATTTAGGACTTTCATCCATCTAGCCAACTAATTTATGGAACTCCGACCCTGAGACAGGCACTGGGCATACTCATCAGTAAGGCTGTTTTGTTGACAAAAGACTTCTATGTCTCTCTTTGTCTGTTATCCTTCCAAATTATTTGGTCTCATGTCCACATGCACATCTTTATGTCAACCTAACAACACTGTAAGCCACAGAATCCTCCTTTTTCAGGTCCATCCCAGCCTGTGATTTTTGTCTGCACAGTAAGAGACTGCTTATTCCCAGCCAAAACATTACATTAAATCAGACACCTTGGGTTTCTAGAAAGCTGTTCTCTTCATACACAATTTTAGTCCTATCTACTAATAAAGAGTGTCTTAAGCTACACTTATGCTACAATGGCAGGCATCGATGGAAGCCACTACTATTTTAAAGCTTTTACATTTATTTGCTGATTCTTCAATGACAGCTTATACAAAATGATCCTATTTTCTCTTTTCTCTCTTCACTTTTTAGTTCTTATCACATTTCCCTGCCTGTGACTTTGTTATCATAGCTTACTCTCAATGAGATTGTACCAAACCATATCACATACTTCTTAGGTTTGAAGATGGAAATATGAATTTGATCTGAGAATATTCTAGTCATGAGGTCCTAACTGAACATATAATCAGACTTCTGATTTGAAATTACTAAATTTACAAAAACTAATTGCTATCAAATATTTGTGAAACATTTGATCATTAACTCGAGTGAAACATGCTCAGTCACACAAAATGATACCAAATTAGATGAGCTGGCCTTGAAACTTGATCGCAACGACCTTTTCCAAGAAGAGCAAGGTAGATTCACAATCTCAAAGAGATGATTCCTTAAATACTTAGCACCATTTTCCACTTTACAGTTTATTCTTCTGGCGTTTTTCATACTGTTGTATATCCCCTCGAAATCAGCTGGAAGTCCAACCACAGTCTCTTGCAGAAAATAGAACAACAGGTAAAGTTTCTTCACGTTCCATACTGTAGCATCAGGGGGAAAAGGTCTTACACCTGCCCAAAGACGAGCAGACGAGACGTGGGAACAGGAGAAACGACGATGCAAGCGCCGCATGCGTTTCCCTGGCAGCTTTGTAAAAATGACCTTTCTCCTTCAACTGTCACTGAAAACACTTTGAGAAGCAGATGGGCTTCTTATTTCACACCGAAGAGTTGGGAGACAACTTAGACACTGCATTTCTAGCACACTGCCTTAATTTTCACTTCTCACTCACTGCAGAAAAACACCACCCCACATGTTTATTAACCAGTTTTCCAAAAGTAAGTTGACAATGGGTCCTGTAATCCTCCCACAAAGAGAAGGGTGTTTTATTAAAGCCTATTAAAGGGCCTACCCTAGAGTGAACAAGGATGGAGTTCTCTACAAACTGTAACACACATGCTTCTCTCTCTTTCTCTGTCACGCAGGGAATCCTTGACTCTCCTTCCCCAGAATGCTCATCATCTCAATTTTCTGCTGCTTTTCAAATCATGTTTAATTAGAGGATTTCACATTCCCTTGTGATACGATATTCATGAATAAAACTTGCAATTGGAGTGACTGTGAATTAGTCTATTAAGTGCCAGATTTGTGCTTTTAAACAATGATGGAGATTATTGTTATTATCTGCTCTCAATATTGTGCTCCGAGATGTGAGGACTACCTTAACTAACTTTACATCTGAAATACAAGCTATTCACCATTTACGTCCAGAGTTGCTTTCTGTTCCCCCCTTCTTTCTTGATTTGCAAGTTATGCTGGGAGAAATAAGAGTTATTTTTCTATAGTGGTCCTCAGGGCATGGCCCATTAGTGGTGTGCTGGGTGGGTGTGAATGGTATACCCTCACTTCCATAGTTCTGGACTTATATTCATCTGCGTTGGATAAAGTTTTTGCGAGTACATCAGAAACATGATTTCTCAGTAGTTACTTTTTACACAACCTATTTAAACGAGACAATTTATGATCAATGTTAAGTAGATAATAGTAATAAGTATATGCAGACAAGCCAAAAACGGAGAATGACTCAAAGAATGTTGACTGGGCCCTAAGAGACTATAAGAACTGTGTCTGGGGAAAACCTTCCTTTCCCGTTGCTATTCCTAGAGTAGTGCTTCTCGAATTTTATTACAGATATAAATCCGATTCGGTGGTTCTGGGTGGTGGGGTGGCGCACGACTACGCATGCGGAGGAAGCCCCCAGAGCTGCTGGGCCATGGACCATAACTTGAGTACCAAGGATCTTGGGTGTTCCCTGATCTGTATCTGACCTAAAAATGTCTATGCTTACAGAAACAGTCACAAGGATGCCCTCTTTATAACAAGATGGATGGACACAGATAAATATGTAAGGGGGTGGCGCCGGGCCACCTCACCAAGTAATAGTTGCAAACTCACAGAAATGCTTGCTGGCTCAAAGTTATTTAAAAATTAATGCAAGGCTGTATTTCTTTTTTGTTTTTTAAACATAACAAAACAGGTAAGGCTGAAGGAAGTTAGCACAGGGAAAAGGTCACTTTCTGTTTCTGTTTAACAAACACCAATTTTACATCAGCACAGATCTGTTGGGTGATATGGTCAGTGATTAATGTTTACCAGATATTACACTGATCAAGAATATCCCAGAGTAAACCACTGAATCAACGAGTTTGAAAACTTCACAGTCCCCAAACTCTAGGTCTGCTTTAAGTATCTTCTAAGCCTGGTTCATATCCCTGAGGATGTTATGTGAGGCAAAGCAGCGTTACGAATCAACTTTTTAGGAAGGTTAAGTGACAGTCTTGAATTTCTCTAAGAAATTAGGGTATACCAGGAAGGCAGGGTTTCCATGCACTTGGCACAGTACCATATTCAGTCAAGGTCCCTTCCCTCTGAAAAATGAGAAAAACCTATGAAAACATCCCAACTCGTGATATGCACACACTCACTGGGGTCCACAGAATGTCAAATGGAGCAAGAAAGCATACTTTGAAGATTTGCAGATGTATCTTAACTTGTAATGGACCAAAATATACCTAGGGTCTCCAACTTCTGATTTCACAGGTATCATTTCTTAGAATAAGGCTCATTTTATTTAAGAAATGACTTGATTTAAAGAAAATAATACAAATAATCACATAAGCAGATAGGGCAAACCTCACGACAATGGGGCGCATATTCAAATGACTCAAGTTTGGAAAAGCAAAAGCTCATAAAGTAGTCCTTGAGGATCCGGTCTGTAGCTGGGTTAACTTCGCAGGTTGACACTGACAAAGTAGCAAGTCTCTGAAGACGTACTTTAATTTTAAATTTTCACAGGGCATGGCAGAGCCTCACGGTCATTCTGGACTTAGGGGTCAAAGACCCACAAAGGCCCCAACAGCACAGTGTAGTGTGTCTGATGCTTGTAGGACTAGAGCTTCTTCCTCCAGATTTAAGAGCATCTCATCTGTAAGCTATCTATGTGACTAGCAACAGGCTGCTTTACCAATGGTAAGAACCTGAGGCTAGGTGCCACGAAAGGTAGTAAGTCTGGCAGTTATTTTCATCACTAACCATGTCACCAATCTTCCCTATCTCCCCACTTTCCAGCCACACTGGGCAAAATGTGCTACCTTGATTCCCAGATGCCAGGAGTATTTATGTGGCACAGCAGGAGAATGGAGCAGAGAATCAGAGCTGTAGTACCTGTGGCTGGTTAGTATGCCTGGATCACAATGCAATCGCAAACAGAGCAGGTGATGACAAGCACAAAACGCCTGTATTTGCAAGCTGATGAGTGAAGGAATAAACAAAGGAAAAGAACAAGAAGAGGCAGAGGTCCAGCTTTTGTTTCTGACACCAGTAAGGGTTATTCTGAGTTTGTAACTAAAAGTTTACCACTGGCAGTATTAACACTGGGATCTCGTTAAGAAAACAGAATGCTTTCCAAAAAGTGGTGTGAGCAACTGTGTCAATACAGACATAGCGATCACTAATCCAAAAGTTATTAACACCATTAGGCAGGCATTCTCATTATGTCAATGCAAGTGTGTTTGCACTGGTGAGTCACAAGGTCTATGTGGAACCTTGTCCATATGTTAGAGGAACCAATGACACCCAAAAAACCAACGACCATCAACGAAGTTCCAGTATTAATTCTTATTTTCTTCCCCTCCCCAGTACTCTGTGGAAGTCAGCAAAAGATTTCTAAGAGTTACATCATACTTCAAAAGTAGAAGACCCATACACAAGGACCAGACCAGAAAGCAGTAGATGAAGGGACAAGTTAGCCAAAGATACAAGATGGCTCAAAACTATCAGGCACTTGCTCGTGTCTTTCCTTAGAATTACTCCCTACTTTACGTAATTACATTTATTTCTCTATAGCACAAGATGCCTCATTAACATTCACTGGGTTAAACTCTTCTCTACATTTAATTGAACAGATTTTATTAAACACCTACTTTGTGATAATCATGTCGGGTTCTTAGATCAGTCTCCAAAACTGGGATGCATATGACCTACATCATATATTGAAGATTTGATATTACATATATGAGTCATAATATTAAGATTTCTGTATACACATATTAATATTAGAACTTGAAAATGTATATATACATTTCTCACCCTCTTAGCCACTAATTTTTATAACATAAGTAATATATATTAGAAACATGTATATAATTAATAAACATACTTATAGTAGGGGTACATATTCAACATTTTTACACTGATGGGTAAAAAATCAAGTTCGGTGGTCACTGGCATTGACTGCAACTATAAGTAAGTTCTCATCCTTGGAAAGAGTTCTACCCAATTCTCTAGTTGGGGAGACAGTGAGAACTGAACAGATGGCTGGAACATAAAGTACTGTAACATCTGATCTGGGCCTTAACGTATCAGCAGGCGCTCAGGTGATGAAAGGAATAGAGTGAGAGCCGAGAACTGAAGCACACACAAAAAAATCTAGGAAGACAAAACCAGAGCCCTTACAAATGAAATTAAGGCCAAAATTGAAAATTTTTTTTTTTAAATTTTGCTCCATAAAATAGCTTATATTGGGCCACAGTCTTGAGAATTTTCCTCTTTGAAATGTTGAGTCTTGGCACTGAAACCTGGATTTTCCTAAATAACGGTAACCCAGATCACTTACCCGTCACTTTGAACTTTAGTAGAATGCCACACCATAAGGATACCAGGGGGGGATGTTGTAGGGCAGTGGTTCTCAGAGTACGGGTCCCGAACTTACAAAAGATGCAAATGTGGGGGCCCCACCTCAATTGACTGAATCAGAAACACTAAGGGTGGGGCCCAGTAGCCTGTACTTTAGCCATTCCCCTACGGGGATTCTGAGGCAAGCTAAAGATTGAGATGTATTTGTAGCAGAAACTTAAATTTTCTCACGGTTTGGAGCAGCTACAGGTATTGACAACAGCTAACCAGGTTCTCTTACAGCAGTGCTCCCCAACCTTTTTGGCACCAGGGACTGGTTTCATGGAAGACAATTTTTCCAGGAACTGGGGTGCAGGGAATGGTTTCGGGATGATTCAAGCACATATTTATCGTGCATTTGTTTCTATTATTATTACACTGTAATATATAATGAAATAATTTTACAACTCACCATAATGTAGAATCAGTTGGGAGCCCTGAGCTCATTTTCGTGCAACTATAGACAGTCCCGTGTGGGGGTAATGAGAGACAGTGACAGATCATCGGGCATTAGATTCTCATAAGGAGCGCACAGCCTAGATTCCTTGCATGTGCAGTTCACAGCAGGATTCACGCTCCTCTAAGAATCTAATGCCTCGCTTATCTGATAGGAGGCGAAGCTCAGGTGGTAATGTGAGCGACAGGGAGCGGCTGTAAATACAGATGGAACTTCACTCACTCACATGCCTCACCTCCTGCCATGTGACCTAATTCCTAACAGACGATAGACCAGTACCAGTAAGTGAACTGGGGAACTGGGGTTTGGGGACCCCTGTCTTACAGCACCTGTGGCCAAAGAGTGGCAAGTATAGAAGTACTCTTAATGGGTTCTTGACCTTTGACATCTCATTTGTTCACTTTCTTCTGAACATTTCATGTAGTCTCTGCAATGAAATTTAGTGCCTACTATATGCCAGGCTGGCTGTGCTGGGTGATGTGGATGTGGCAATCGACAAGAGAGTTAAAACCCTTCCTTTACAGCATTCATTGTGTTAGAAAAATCTCATGTGACGCAGACGTAGGGGGAACCTACACACACTATGATGTTCCACTAGTGCTCATTTTTATTTTTTATTTTTTTAAGACAGAGTCTTGCTCCGTTGCCCAGGCTGGAGTGCAGTGGTGTAATCTCGGCTCACTGCAACCTCTACCTCCCGGGTTTAAGTGATTCTCGTGCCTCAGCCTCCTGAGTAGCTGGGATTATAGGCATGCACCATCATGCTCACCTAATTTTTCTGTTTTTTGTAGAGACAGGGTCTCACTATATTGCCCAGGCTGGTCTCAAACTCCCGGCCTCAAGTGATCCACCCACCTCGGCCTCCCAAAGTGCTGGGATTGTAGCCATCAGCCACCACACCTGGCCCATTTTTAACAAGTCATGCCCTGTGTTACGTTTTGTATATACTTCCATCACCACAGTTATTAATAATACACTGACTTTCAAGTGTCTGTTTCTATGTTTGTTTCTCTGATTAGCCGTGAGCTCCTGAAGGGGAAGAACTACGTTGTGGTCATCTTTTAATTCCCCAAATCTACGAAGTTAGTATGTAATAAACGCTCAATACATGTGGTATGAATGAATAAAGAGCTTTAATAATAATTAACAACAAGTTAATATTGAGGACCTACTATGTGCTCAGCAACTAAAACATATATTAACTCATTTAATCCTCACAATTTGATCTAAGACAAGGTAAGGGCTGGTAGCATACCCGATTCAGGGGTGGGAAACTGAGGCACACCAAGCTCAAGTAAGTTAAGTAGAGCAGCCTGCATTCTTCAGTCCAGTCTTTGAAGTTAAACTGGGTTAACTGGGTTAGACTCTTCTCTACCTTTAATTCAGCAGATTTTATTAAACACCTACTTTGTGATAATCATGTTGGGTTCTGATAGGAAGCTAAACACCACCTAACAACACAGTGGCCTCACATGAAACCGGTATGGTCCATAACGCAGCCAAGTATCTTCTATGTCTGCCTCGGCCTCAGGGCCTTTGCTTCTGATGTGCCCTTAGACTGGAGGGGGTCTTCCCTTTCTTATTTACGTTTGTTCCAGGGTCACCTACAGGCTTTGCCAGACCAACTTACCCCAACAGTAACCTCAGCCCCACAAATAATACTTACTCCCTTTCCTACTTTTTCTGTTTCCAGAACTTAACCGTTCTTTTCTTGTGTAAATGATTTGTTTGTTCTATTTCCCTTCTACTGCAGTGTCAGCTCCCTGAGGACAGGCTGTGGAGCTCATAGCTACATTCCCACACTAGGACCACACCTGGCCTGTGGTTAAAGCTTGGTAAGTTTGGCCGAATGGATATACCTTGCAAGTGTCCTGTGACTTCTGTCCCACTTAGGAACACATTTTTTCTTGCACTTTGGACAACTTCCCATTTATCCTTGTTGAGTTTCTTTTTATTTCTGTCTGTACAGTCCTCTAATTTATTCAAACGCCACTGGATTATTCCAGCTCTTGGTGTCAATTTTTTTCTAATTAAAGTAAACTGCCATTTTTCTCTCACACTGATCTTTAACACGAGACATCTTGTTCTTGTCATAAATCTGACTCATATGGAAAAATGTAAGTTGAATATAGGGGCTCATATGTACCACAATGCTTCTATCAATATTTCAGACATGAAAGTAGAGTCACAGACATAGATACCTGCCTGATTCTCGGGTCTATGGTCATGATTTCGGTGGAGTGTTCGCTTTCTGGATGTATGACCCGGAATTCCACTGATTACTAAAATGACTCCTTTGAAAGCAAATTTCACATCATTTGTACAAACACTTCAGGTTTCTCTTTCCTTCTGCCATAGTACATCTTCAATAACTCAACATTCACAGCCAAGATGTAAAATACACAATACATAAAAGCTCCTTCAAAGACATATCTCAAAGTACTGTAAAAAAAGCAATGGAGAGAAAGAGAGAGATCAGCCTGCCATTAGACTGATTTCCTTGAAGACTATAAAAGGAATGAAATTTGAAGGTCATAAAAGTCTGTCTATTTGTTTAGGGAAGTCTTACAGGTAGTATAAATATCATCAGCTACAGTTGCTATGGGGTCTGTTTGTTTACCAAACAAGAACACAAATAGTTACACAAAAGCAGAACAAGGCTTGGGTATATAAATGGAGAAGACTTTTTGCCTCCTGGTGAATTCTCCAAAGTGTCTTTTTAAAAAGTCCCTATTTTTCACCCCGTGCACTGGGAAATCTGTGTTTTCTTGATTCTCTGCATTTCTCACACCTCCAGCCAATGTTTTACTCTCAGATTTCTGAGGCGGATAATGATTTTCTTTTTTCTTTCCCTTCTTTCATTTTAAGACTTAGAAACCACAAATATTAGGCCAACAATCCAAAGTGGACAACCAAAATAGTTTTCACAATGGAAAATGCTAAACAAAAAAAACAAAAAAGAGGTGGGGAAGAGAGAGCAGGAACAACAAAACCCACTAATTTCTAGAAGAATCCTAGTACAAGCATGCAGTCCTTATGTTAACACACAACCACCCAGCCAGAAAGGTCCATGTGGATGTGTGTTTTTAACTGACTTTCTATGAACCAAGTGTGTTTCATGCACTAGAATTGTACCTGCCGAGTTAACCATGTGCTTCAAAAAATAAAGAGGGAGGAAAGGAAGCCAGCAAGGCTATTTTCGCGTCTCGTCTTGGTTGACAGAGTACATGTGAGTGTGTGTGCGTCATAACTCAGATCTACAATAAAACAAACTGCACGACAGAGGCTGCATGAGTGGAGGCCTGCTCTTTACACTACACTGACCACAGTACCCGCCCGGCGCAGCGCCGATGCCTTCCTGTGAATGGGACAGATTGCCATATGGACGAAGACACTGAACAAGCTGTACGATTCTTGGCGACATGTGCCCGGGGGGATTGTCCCATATTAACACCACCTGGGCTGTGGCAATTGTGCTCTGTCTGTGCAGTGGCACTGAGGAGCCCAACAGGATGTTATTTTAGAGTACACACAAAAAGGAAAATTACAGTTAAGAGAATTCTCTGGCTAGCGTATCTGTTGCTCAATTCCCGAAATAGTTTCCCAAAGGAACGGTTATCTTCTTTATTCACACAGGCAGAAGTGACAAGCTGGAACACATATTAACAATTTCCCTTTGTGAGCTTCCACTATTGTTTTAATGAGGAGAATATAGTTTATAATATACTTAGGCCATGACTGATTACAAAGGGGTACGGAATAAAGAACTTTAGGAATGCTGTACATACGTAACGCACTCATTTGCATTGCCCCAGTGAGCCAGTCGGCAGAGAGGTAGCTCCCTCGGAAAGATCTATGGAGCCAGGCTAAGGGGTAACACCGGTGCGAACATAGCAATAAAACAGAATAACCGTGCAAAAAAACATCTTCGCCAACCTTGAAAAGGAACATGACATCCGCTTAAGTCTCCAGCATAGGTACCCCCTTCATCTGGTTCCAGTATTGGCTTAAGAGCGTAAGACTCCCAGCTGTCATTTATTATAAGAATAGGACTTTTCCAAGCCACTTTTCCTTTCAGAGGGAAGGCCCTTGACTCCCCTTCGCACTTTTGGTTGGTTTCAATATCCATCAAAGAAAATCTTCTGTCTAATTTAAGTGGTGAAAGTGTGCAATTCAACAACAACTTTTTATAGGTAAAAGAGTAAAACCGAGTACCATGGACAATACCATCAGAGTTTCCAAAAGGCTGGTTCTCATTCTTCTCCTGCCACGTGCTTCCCTTCACACCCTTGGTGTGGAATAAATGTTAAGGAAAGCTAAGACACATTTGGGAGGAGGGGGCAGAGGCCTTTCCACTCAAGCGCAAATACTTGCAAAATCCCTGGGTGCCAGCAAAGGAATTTGGCAGAGAACCCGTATCAGCAGCAGCGGTGCATCAAAAAAGAATGTCTACCTTACAAGGTGAAAGGAATGGGGGGTCCAAAGATGGTTTTGGGTGGGAAATCTGGCACATCGGACATGGCATAGCCTGTGGCTGAGATTCATATTATATAACATCCTACTAAAAAAATTCAAATCAACCAAATTTAAGAGTAACTTAGAAAATGAACATCACTCTCCAGACCCATGATGTCATTTTATTGGAAAGCATTTATCACTTAAACACAATAAATAGAAAGAGATTTATAGAGTCTAATGATGCTGTGTTATGGTAAAAGGCACTTTATTGAGGTAAGGCACAACAGCTGTTAGAGAATAATGGCTGAGGTTTTTTGTTTAATCACCACACAAAGTGAACAGTCAAAAAAGAAAAAAAAAACAAAAAACCCATAAACCCTTTCCTTATGGCATGCCAATATTTTAAAGATTTTCTCCCGGTGCCCTCCCTGCATGTGTGAATGACAGGCAGTGATACGGCACCACGCCACATGGCCCTGAGAGAACCCTCTCTCCCACTTCTAAGTCCCAAAAGTGATTGGTTTTAAGCAATCAGACACATCACAGTTCTCCAAAGCACGATGGCTGCCAAACACCAGGCAGCATGTTTAGGGTACAAAACGCTGATTCGCCCCCAGGGTGCTTCTGTCTGACCTCAGCAGGAACAGTTTTTGTCCTAAGTAGGTTACCTCCCTGACAGATAGACATGGGACAGGGGATGCTGCCAAGAGTCTGCTTTGGAGCAAAAATAAGTACCTGTATCTTAGGCCTCTGCAGTTAGCCACACCTGGTCCTCTTTCCGGTCCCCTACACCTGACAAGACATGCCCAGCATGCTCTCTGCATTCTCCACTGTGCGTCACTGGTTTCTAACCTCCTGACTTCCCTGCCAGCAAAAAGATGAGGTGGGTGCAAAGGAAACTGGCAACAGGGATTTTCTTGGGGGCTTCTTAGAAATTACTGCTGAAAAGATAGGTCTGGCCCTCAAGCTACAACCAGTGGAGGCTACCATCTGGACTTGATCCGGAGCTTAACCCACTCTGTAGTCTAATTCTCATCAAAAGTCTGGGCTGTAGTGAAGGTGGTCTGGGGAGCAGCCCACCAGGGAGCCACCAGAATCTGGCAGTCACTGCAAGTCCCTGAGGGTCAGGGAAATCTCAGGTCTAGTCCCTGCATGGTCACTAACTAGCTATGTGACGTGTGCAAATGATAACATCATTCTGGGCCCCAGCTGCACCCTCTGTACAAAGGAGAGAATACCCCGTAAGGTTACTATGAGGATTAAATAGGAAAATAAAAAAATAAAAATAAAAAATAAAAAATAAAAATAAAAAATACGAAAATCAGTATAGTATCAAGCCCTACATCAAGTGTGTTAAGCATTGTGTCTGGCACGCAGTAACAGTTACATAAATGTTAGCTGCATTCTCATCACCACCATCACATGTCAGGTCCTTTCATCCTTGACAAGAGCAAAACAGAACCTTAAAGGTGTGTCTCTTGCCTGTGATCACAGAGCCAAGGAGTGGGTCTCAAGTCAAGGTCTCGTGGTAGCTCCTAAGGAAAGGAAGCGAATGGGGTCTGGTCCTTTCAGTCATATGATTTCTACTCTGTTGGCTCATGGAAGAATGGCTAGTTTCGAGGACTCAACCTGGCTGGTGGCTCCCCAGTGGGCTGCTCCCTAGACCACCTTAACTACAGCCCAGACTTTTGATGAGAACCTGTCTGGGATGTGAATCAAGTGTCTGGAGAAAAGTCCTGTTCTTTCCAAGTGTCAAAACCTCAGTGATAAACACACAGCTTCCATCGCTTCTCAAACGTGAACATGTATTCCAAACCCCTGAGGCTCTTGTTACAATGCAGATCCTGATGCAGGTCTGGGGCAGAGCCAGAGACTGAGTTTCTAACAAGCTTCCAGGTCACAGCAGAGCTGCTGGTCTGCAGCCGCTGAGTAGCAAGACTCGAGGGTATGTAGGGCAAATGCAAATTCCTGCACCCCATCTCAGACCAAGAATGTCCAGGTTTTAGGAGAAAGGCCTAGGAAGCTGTGTGTTTAACAAATACCCTACGAAAATATCATCAGAATCTGAGAAACACCAGGCTAATGGTGAAGGTCAGGAGTCAGCAACTGTTTCTGTAAATGGTCAGATAGTAAATATTTCAGTTTTTGTAGCCTATATGGCTTCTGCTGCCACTACTGAAGAGCTTGCCATTGTAGTATCAAAGTAGCCATAGACAATATGTAAATGAATGTGACCGTGTCCCAATAAAACTTTATTTACAAAAGGAAGCAGTGGGCTGGATTTGGCGGGCTGACCGTAATTTGCCGAGCTCTGTTATAGTGTTATAGATTGTTTAAATGCCTTGACTCATGTTGGCAGGAAGTAGCAGTAACAATTTTGAAGACAATTTGGGGGAATTTGACCACAGGTTCTCCGAAATGCTCTAATGGGAAAGAAAGATTTAAAATAACTAGCTTGCTCAGTACTTCAAATCAAAATAAATACAAATTGTCTTCTGATTTTTGGGAAAAAAAAAAAAAAAAAAAAAACTGAAATGAGGAAAAAACTCTTCAAAATAATGGGAGCTAGAGTTTACTGCTTAAATTTCAACCGGTCCTACATATCAGTGTGAGAACATGCACCAGTTAAAGGCTTGTGTATCTGAAACAGTTCTGAAAACTAACTTCTAGAATTTTAGCAAGTAAACCAAGAGCACTGACATTTATTCACAAACACAGAATTTAGTTTAAAAAAGAAAAAAAAATGCAACACTAGACATGTACATGTTTCAAAGTTCCTTGCCTTTTGAAAATAACAAGGCCTGTAAACACAAATGTTATTGTTACATAGTCAAATACATGGCAATATGTCAAGAGGCCACAAATCAAAAACAGAGACTGTGTATCAAGTGAAACTGCCTATAAGTACACTAGCCAGGCGGAAACCTTCTGGGGTTATTTGAAGGCAACTGCCAACTGTGGAGTGGAGAAAATGCAAGTGACAGTAATACACAGGGCTCCATCAATAAATGATGAGAATGAGGCAAGGACTATCGTGACTGAACAGAGGGTAGGTTAAACCTCATAGAGTAAAGCGCCCAGTATGGGTCCCCTGTTTCTGAGAATAATGTGATGTCTCAAAAAAGCAGAGACTGCCCAACCACCATCTGATCAGGGTTTAAGGAAACATCTTTGACCAACTGCTTAAGGACACCTTGGAACAAATACTTAGAACAGCTATGAATCCGAGAAACACTCAAGTTATAAAACATCTAATGATGGTGGCTGAACTGAAAGCAAAAAAGCTGGGATGAGAAAAAAGGGAATATTTCTGATGTGGACTATAGAGGACAGCTGAAATGAAATAAAAAGCATATGATGTGTTCATTGAGGAAACACAGGATTTACAAGGCAGGAAAAAGGTGGGGATACGTTATTTTGGATCTGCCTGTGTGCAAATCCCCCATGAGGTTCATTTATGTTCTTTATGTGCTGTTTCAGACCAAAATGATTTATAGCTTGTAAATCCCACCTATCCCGCTTCATGAAAGGCCTAGTAAATATAAATATACACCATAAAAGAGAAAACTCCGGTATTTTCTTTTAAATGCAGTGATTTGTACATAGTAGGTTAAGTTAATACGTGTTCTGTCAAATTGAATTTCAATTAAATTTAAAGTATCTTCTAGGGACACTCATTTTATCATAATTTAGTATTTACTTCTAGGCTGAATGAAAACTTTAAGTACTATTTTGCAAACTAAAACACAGATCTGAATTTGGATCTTGGATATGCCACTAACCACCAGTTCTATGACCCTGGGTTAGTTATTTAATTTCTATTATTCGATTTCCTCACCTGTAAAATGGGTATAATCATCCTTACTGCTTCCTCAGTGGTCAGGTGGATAAAGTGAGACATCACTCCATAGGCAAAAGTCTAGCCAGTGCTTGGCACAGAGAAGGAACTGACTAAATGTGAGTTCTCATCGCTTTCCCTGGTGCACCATAATGTAATGTGATATTTCAAATTTTAATTCAGGCAATTACTTAAGTAGTAATTGCTATTTGTATTTACATAGCTGCTTTGATCCAAGAAGCTCAAAGGGCTTTACTAAATTTAGCATTTTAATAAATGTTTCATTTGCATTCTGTTGATTCTGTTTACCCACACCAAAACTTGGAATTTCCTAAAGCAAGACAATTAGACAGGGAAACAAGACAGTATCTTCATATGTACAGGTATCCCAGGCCTGAGTTTTGTCTATTTCCCTAAGAAGTCGAGACTCTCTGTCCCTATGGAATAAAATGACAGCAAGAGGCTTGAATGCACCTGCTTCCTCTTGCTGCTCCCCTTTAGCTGTCCCATTGAACTTGATCCCCACCACACTTTTCTCAGGCACTGATAACACAGGCATGTTTATTGCACCAATGAATTTATATACAGTCAGCACAATAAACATTATTAAATTGTCGGGAGAAAATCAAAGCACGAAGCATGGTGCCAGTACTGAATTCTAATGATGCTGAATGTCCATGATTACACAGGCACAGGATCTTAACAAGCCTTGATTTGAATGTTGGCATCCGCCTCACAAATCACATGGGCCGCTCCTCCCGTAATAGTGCTGAATATTGATAAATGTCTCCACCCTGCGCAACGGGGAAGTGGGTTTCCATTGGCAATCTTTACCAAAGAGTGTTTTTTCCCTTCTCTACACTCAAGGGTTTACCCTGAATGATTTAATTATAATTTTCCTTGTGTAAGACAAATTAAAGAGGAGAGTAGGAGTGTCGTGCCAAGCACATTATTTATCTCCTTAACAGATTGCAGCTCACCAAACCCCAGAGCTGCTGCTACTGCAGTGGCTGCTCACAGGAGCCAGCAAAATGCACGGGGGCAAGAGTGGGGGAGAAGGAGTTTTCCAAATGGCATGGAAATACACATGCAACTCATTTGAGATCATTAGCCATCTCACTACTTTGGAAACAATAATAACTCTCACAACACTACCTTTTTCCAACAAATTTTCCCATCAAGCACCCCCAGATCATGTCAGAAAGAAATCTTAAAGCTGCTAACCCACGATCAAGGTCATGGGCCAGATGGTTATTCAGTGTGGCAGAGACTCTTCCTTGCCCATCAGAATGGAGGGAAAAGAATATTACACAGAAATCAAACGAGAGCTTGGAAGGACACACATTTCACAAATGCACTGATGAGTAAGAGAGAAAACTTAGCCAAGGCAGTGACAAGAAACTCCTGAGACAACTGGCAGATCAGTGTACAGTGAGACCATACCTTTATAGTGACAGCTTTGTTTTGGTATTTAACTGATTATCACACGTGATTTTTAAAATAAGCCTAATAAGGTAATGCTACATAGTATGCACTTGAAGTATTTACATGTATACGAAGCTGGCTAACTAATAATTGCTTTTTGTTTTTTTAAAATTAAGAGACAGGATCTTGCTTTGTTGCCCAAGCTGGAGTGCAATGGTGTGATCGTGGCTCACTGCAGCCTCAAACTCTTGGGCTCAAATGATCCTCCCACCTCAGCCTCTTGAGTAACTGGGACTCCAGGTGCATGCCACCATGCCAGGCTAATTAAAAAAAAAAAAAAAAGTTTAATAGAAATTGGGGTCCCTCTGTGTTCTCCAGGCTAGTCTTGAACTCCTGGCCTCAAGCAATCCTCTTGCCTCAGCCTCACGAAGTGCTGAGATTACAGGCATGAACCACTGTGCCAGGCCTAATTGATTTTTTAATTATCAATTCTATAAACTTAAACTGAACTATCTTTAACTGAAGGTGCTCATTTGTCTTCTTAGCTACATTCAGTTAAAATGTGCTGACTGGAATTTTCTTTTAATCCAGCCACGTTTAGGAACCTACTAGATAATATAAACTGAGAGATTCAAGAGATTAAGTAGTGGCATATAATTTCATAGTTGCTTCTTTTTTTGCATGTACAATTGGAAAACTCAGCCTGCTTTTACATCCAGATTAAGGCTCATTGGAATCTGAATTCTTTTCTGATCCATATTCTAATTCTGGTGTGTAGTATGATGAAGATTAAGCACAACTTTTGTGCAGACAAATAAGGACCATAAAAAAAATTCAAACAAACTTAGTCTCCCGGAATTAGACTGTCTCTTAGATCCATTTACTTTCAAATGTGCCTTAAGACATGAAAAGGGCTATTCTTCTCCCACTTGCCTCCTTGCTAATCTATCACCTGACAGCAGATACATAACCTTTTAGAAAATGAAACTGAGCACAGCGCATCTAAACAAGAAGAGTTTTCTATGTCACAGGAAATCTGTGCAGGCTCCACAATAGCCGATGAGATTGCAACAAATACTTTAAGAGCACCAGTCGGCGTTTTTCAGTGTACGGCCTCCTGCTCTGCCTATGGATAAAGATGTAATTCAATCGCTCTGCAGCAAGTGGACGCATCAAACTTAGGACATCAAAACCAAGTATAGCAAAGGACAACAGCCTAGAACCTTTTCTTTAATGCTCTCTAAGGTTTTCTTTCTTGAAAAAAAAAAAAAAAGACATTGTAAGAGATTGTAAAGCAAGAGCTAAGATTGGCTTCCAGACATACATACCTATCCCCGCCAGAAACAACAGAAGCCACATTTCACCCAATGGCTCCAAAGATTCTCAGTGTCCACCATTCTATTCCTCTATCTACTCTTCAAACTCTTCCAAACCAATGTGCTTAATGCATCTTTTAGTTCTTCGGTGTCTGCCTCAGAAATTCCAAAATGATCTTGGAAGGATAGTTGAAGATTTTAGTTAAAACATATATATTATCCTCATCTCTGGTAACCACTCATGGTTTTACACTCGAACATGGTGTGTGTGTGTGTGTGTGTGTGTGTGTGTGTGTGTGTATGTATCTGTGTGTGTGTGTGCGTTCAGATAATATTTTTCTGGTATAAAGATATACATCTAATTAAACAGTAGTCTTCTTAAATACTCAACATTTTGGGAAATATATGAAATTACATTTGTAATTGCATAACTGAAATATATAATTAAATTTTTTTCACTGAGCCATTTTTATTAAAAAACAAAATACAGAATTTGCTTTCTCCTGAGAGAAATGGCATTTACTGTCACATACTACTTTTACGGTTTCTTTACTTCTATGTGTGGAAGCTCTGCCTATGAAATATATAGACAACAGTTTAGGGAGAGCAAACAGGAAGTTTTCAATTTTAGGGGCATTGCATTTTCTATTCTTGAAAAGCACTTAAACAGTGGTATTAATGCTTCTGGGTACTAAGAATATAATAACATGAATTAACAGCTTTATTTTCTTAGAACTGCATGCTAACATGATATATTCTGGATCTCTAAAACAAGCTCAGCTTCAAGTAACATTCGTGTAAAGCCCAGGGCAATTCAAAAATAAAATGTCTTAACTTCTAAATAGGAATACAGCTGCTGAGACAATACTACACTATATCCCACAATGAAGAGAAAGTGTGCTGTGCCTGTTTATGTAAGGATATACAACAGATCCCCCACCTCCACCAGCTGCCACCACCACTACCTCTTCCGTCTCTCCATCCTCCAAACCTTCACTCAGAATACCTACGGGAAAGACCATGTGCTCCAGGGCACAATGATGAAAAACATGGGCGCCCAGCCTTCAAGGGGAGCAATGTAGAGTAACATAAGTTCTATGTTTTCTCAAACCATAATTCAAAATTGCCCACAGCAGACACTACTATTCCCTTAGAAGGCACTTCCAGCCAAGGAATTCAGCTTGTACGGAGTGAGCACTTGGCAGAAGGAGTAGGCCTGGAAGCCTGGAAATCCAACCCATCCAATGAGAAACTACACGACTTCTGCCCAGGTTCCTAAGCTGAGAGTAGATCTACATAAGTGCTAATTCCATGTTGAAAAGGTGAAAATAATTAGATGCTTCACACCCAAACCATACTGAATACATTCCTCAGTAATTATATGCACATTCAAGTCACACGGATCCAATTAGGGATCACTGAGATATGGCGAGGCAGGGCCACCCACCCCTCCCATGTTAAAGGCAGTTTTGGACCATCTCAGTGGCTGGTTCCTACCTTTCCCTTTTGGGAGTGTGGACTGAGAGCTGTCCATTGGTAGAGGCATGTGGGTTCATTATTAAGGAGGTCTTGGAAGGTGCAGAGGAGGAGACACATGTCGTGGTCAGATCCAAACTGCTGTGATTGTTGCCTGTGGTTTCTTCTGCAGTATGAGCACTTGTCACTTCTTTCCAGAGCTGCTGCAGTTCTGTTGGAATCATGCCTGAAACAAACAAATTGGATAATTAAATCAATTAACAGCTAATTCCGTCCTCTTCAAACAGTAATTAAATCAAAGAGTCAGTAAACAAAGCCTAGTGTTAGGGGGGTTTTTTGGTGTGTGCAGTTTTTTTTCCCTCCCAACTAAGGCAGATGCGGTAGTAAAAAGTGTGTCCTCCTACTGAGCAACTGAGTGGAAGTTGCCCTCATCACGCATAAAAGACTCAGGTGAAAATGATTCAAAACAGTTACTTTGCCACAATAGCATGCCTCTAACCATCCGAAGGGTTATTTCTCAATTTTGATGAAAAGTAGATAGATGTTACCTTAGTTTTAGACACAAAGAAGGGCTCAAAATAAATTTGTGCAACTATACTATTATGACAACATGAACTACAAAATGAATAATTTTTGTGCTTAAGTCTTAAATGATGACAAATAGCTTTGTTATTAAATATAGTTTTTATTAATCACTTTTAGACATAAATTATGAATTCATATCGTCTTCCTGAAATGCTTTTCAACTTTTAACAGTCAAATTGATTATACTATGATTATTTCATTAACACACCTATCTTCCTCATTAATTTTGGTTTCTAGTACCACATGCTTAATTGATGGATGTGTCTACTGAAAAACTGTGTAACTTTTTATACAAGTAACACTATTATTACTGTCATTTCTTAGATCAATGGTAATGAACCATTGCAGAATAAAATGAAAACGTAAAATAAACTTACAGTAATAAAGTTCTCTTGTTTTTTTAAAGGGGATCAAAATGGACATGGGTTTTAAGGAGTGAATCCAGTGTTTTCCCCCAAGAAGAGATGCAATCAGTATGCCAATCTCACTATCGTGGGCCTCTTCGTCTTTATCCTGCTGGCACGCCTCTGGAGCCCAGGTTTCCAAATCCCACCTCAATGCATATTCTAGCCCACAAATGCACAGAATAAAAATATTCTAGATGACAACAAAAACAACAACAACAAGAAACATAACAACAACAACAAGCAACATAACTTCCTTTGGAGGAACACTGAAAAGAAAACATAAACCCTGCACATCCTAAGGCAATACCACATTAGAAGTGGACGTCTGGATTGCAGTTCATTGTTTCAATCAAGTGTAACATAGCCATCCCAGAAAGCCTGCCATTTTCTGACTATATAGCAGCAGCCGAAACAGGCATGTTTCTTACCAAACCTAAGGTATTGAATTAAAAAAAAAGGCTGTGTGCATTATATTCATTTGAAACACATAATAAAAAATGCCAAGGTCTAAATTTAATTTATTTTTGTCATTTAGAATACAATGGATAGATAATCATCTCAACGTGATCAGCCAAACATCTTTACTTTGCTAAACTGTTAAAGATTTTAATTATGCTAGCATTGGAGAGCACTGGTCTAATGAGGCGATGGACTCCAGAGAATCCGAGTGGTTAAGAACTGTGAAATGAGTCTGATAGGATTTTTTTATATTCACCGTGGATCGTTTGCATATCAAAGAGGAGTAAATTATTGCACAGCAGACCAATAACCTTCCCCGCCTTTCTGAGAGGAGCGTTAACAAAAACAGTTGGTCTCTCCTAACGGTTCTCCACGAAAATGTTCAAATGCTCAAGTATTTGCAATTAATATATATTATAAAGGAGGCTTCAAATGATACATTAAGTGGTCAGATATTCTTAGGAGGCATCCTCGACAGACAAGTCGGTTTTCTTCTCCCTTCATAAAAATCAAATGCCAATTATATTTTGATGGATTTTGTCCCAAATGAGCATTTAGTTATTAGGCATATTCAATTATTACTTGTCCCCTGAAATTAAACCTCGGAGGCAAATTAAACAAAGGGGAAAGGTCACTCCACAACCCCATGTCCGGTTTTGCTGCATCTGGACTATTATTTTCCAACACCTTCCGAAGTGACAGGTGGGATGCGTTTGTAGCTAGCAGGCCCGCTACTGTTGTCTGCACACCGACAATTACCTGTGAACACGGGTGACCCTCAGACCACTGTTTACTCAATGGAAACAATAGTTAATAGGCTTGTCTGTTGATGATGGCATACTGATATAAAACCACACAAGTCAATACCTATTTTTATTTTCTAGAGAGTAAACACATGAAAAGAACGAGCCACCTATTTCTCAACTCAAACTAATTGATTTCTGGGTCAGCTGCATGGGATGTGGGAAGACTAGGACAGGGTCCTAACAACTGTGCTAACTCCCGCTTTCTCTCGAAGAAAAGCAGAGCTTTGACGCTGTTTTAAAAGTAAGCTGTTTATCCAGCAAATAAAGACAAAGACAAATGTATTCACCACTTGTTATACCTACAGGGTGCATTAATGTTACTCTACTCTCCATCTATTCCAATGGGCTGGCAAATCGGTTCCATTATCCATAGAGAAAAATGGTAAATAAAAATAGTAACTCATTAAGTGACAACAGCGATACTTCTGGGTCAAACTGCAAGGTGATAATTACTTTTAAGAACATTCTCATCACACTTAACACAGAAGCAGTCAAATCGCTTTCCTCTATCAATGCCATATACCGTTAGTGATGTTAAACTGTTAGTTCAGTGAGCGCTACCTACCAAAGAGTGTTGTTATTTGACAGCTAAGATCTCATGTTAGACAGATAAAAGGTAACCCAGTCACTCGTCAGACTAAATGGATAACAAATTTCCAGAAAGTATCTATTTCTTCCAAAATGGTAGACTAAGAACAATAGTACGAAGTTAAACAAATCCATTAGCAGGTACACAGCCAAGCATGTAATTTTCTGCTACCTAGAGTTTACATTTTACAAATTAAAAGGTCAGAATAAGACTGAAAGAATATTTCTATATGAAATTACTGGTGCTAGGGAGGATGAGATGATTAAAGAGAGCAGGGTGAAAAGCAGATAGGCTAATTATGTAAAACAGAGAGAAGACCCTACAATAACCTTAAAAACAACAGAAAATACCCCTCCATTTCCTATTATAAAACCTTCAGGGAAAAAAAGGCCTTCAAAATATTAATTGTCTATCTATTCCTATACTTGACATTTACATGTTTAAGGTGAACTCGGCAAGGCCGTGAACAGGTATGTGAAATAATCCTGATGATTTCATTATGAAGTGGGCACTACCAGTATTTTTAACAGATAACCCCCATGCCTTGCAACATTTCTTTTTCCAGGACAACTGGCCCCTTCATTATAAAAGAAAATGCAGGCACAGGTTTAAAAAATGTATGTTATGGGGACAGATGACAGATTACTGTTCATGGAACTCAATTTTACAACCCCAGGTATCACTGGCTCAAAGACAAACAGAGTTGATCAACCTTTTTTTGTCCTTGTACATCCATACCCAGGTGACCATGTTCAAGCAGGCAGAAAGTTGATTTAAACCTCATAATGACATCAGTTTTAAGCCATCATCTCTCTGATAAAAAAAAAAAAATTGTGTTCTAGTCCAACATGACTGAATTCTCCAGCCACTTTGGGTGAGGGAGTGGGGGGACAAAACCAGCCTCCTGATTCAGAGAGATGGAAATAACACTGGTAGTTCACTTTACTACAAGAACCTGACACCAGAAATATTTACATTTACATTTATGCCATCTTGGGCACACATAGAGGCACCCCTTAGATTTCAAATATGCTTCTTCCTAATGTTGCAGGGGCTAATAGTTATAGCAGACTGCTAAGCCTATCAATCAATGCCATGACTAGTGAATTACCTACCAGTGTCTCTGATATGTTACTGCAGAGATTACGCTTCATGCATCACCACATTCATTTCTTTCACATTACACATGAGCTTGTCTTGTCACTGCCTAATTGCCCTCTTTTGGACAGCTTAACTGATGTACTATAACAATGAACCTTAGTGAGCAAACTTAATAGTATAGGAGTGGTGGGAAAAGATGAGACAGGTTGGAGCTCAAGCCCAGTAGGTGTGTCAGAACAGCCTGCCATGCTTCCAACAATAAACCCAAAGGTGTAATTAACACACGCTATGACACTCTGCAAGCACAAAAATGCATTAACTGACATACATATATATATTCTTTCTTTTCTCCTTGTATTGCTCAGTTATGACATCTTCTATTTTGACAATGGAGATGCTGAGTATGTATCAAGCAGCTGAGCAGTCATGGCAGAAAGGAGTGGACGGGCAAGAGAGAATTTAAGAGGAAAAAGCCATGGTCTCGATATTAAAAAACAAAATCAGCCTCATAAGGGACAGAAGTTGGGTGTGGTGGACTCAAGGGAAAAGATTCAAATGCAGACATGCTTCCCTGACTTCACTTGACACCAAAAGTTACCAAACAAATGGCCATGCTTTAAGCAACACGAAGGAGGTTCCACATTTTTAACCTTCTTTAGAAGGCAACTGAATCCAAGACACCAATGGCTTTAGCTACCAGCCTTTAAGGTACATATAAACCAATATCCAAATCTACTAGAGTTCAAAGAACTGCTGCCCTTGAGGAGGCAACTCAAATCTGCCCTACCACGCATAGATGGAGGAATTGTGTTTCAAAACACAGGCATGGCACTTTCTACTTTCTTTCCTTCCTTCCTGCCTATCCGCCCTCCCTCCCTCTTGACATCCCTTCCTCCTTCCCTCCCACCTTCCTTTCTAGTTCTGAATAATCCATCTGCTTTCACATTACATATGTGAAAGTCAGAGTTGCTTAAACCAAGAGGATGTCCTAAAAACACCTAGAGTTCCCATTTGTTTCTGATGTCCATCACCCTTGGGATAAAACGTCAGTGGGCTTTGTAAAAGAAATTTACTAAACGTATAAAATCTTACTTTTCAAGGGGTCTCAGTTGTTGAGGAACTGGAGATGGAAATGGTACCTGTTCTGATGAGTGTAGAACTGATTTGCTCAAAAATCAACAGATGAATGCAAAAAGAAAAAAAAAAGGAAACTAAACAAGGTTTCCTTTTTTATAAGAGAAAGTGGTTGATTTTACTCGTTTACAGAAAAATAAACCTGAATTTATCCCTAGATATTAAAACATGGCATTTATAAAGCATTTCTAAGATTTAAAATAGCACATGCTACGTGGTATAAAATGTCTTAAATGAATAATAAAAGCCCTCAGGAAAATTCCTTTGTGGTTCCAAACAGAAACACTGCAAGAGTCCATTAAAATGCTCAGTAAGTGCAAAGTAAGTGCTCATTCCCTTACTCCAAGAGCGTCCAACGATGGGACTGCTCTGCTACAGCTAAGCCTTCAGACCACCCTAAGACTTCATTTTGGCATCAACAAGCATTTCACCTTCTACGTGGGTCCATCATTATCCCACCCCACTTTTCTTAAAAGAATCTATGTGCATGTTTTGATGGACGATGTCCTTAACAAATATACCAAGAGACAACCCACCACTTCCACCCAAAGTCTTCACAGAGCTATGCCTTCTGTATAATCAACGCATACCTTGAGCAAGAGGTTGAAGGGGAAGGGCAGGCTGCCCGGGCTGAATTGTCAGAAGGCCTTGGCGCTGCAAAGACAGGAGGTGCTGCTGCTGTAACTGCTGCATCTGTAAAAGCTGCTGCTGAAAAGCCAACTGCTGGGTAGCCACCTGCTGTTGCTGTAAGAAATCAGGAAGAAAAAAATGAGATGGCCACTTCCCAAGGAAGGTTAAAAGTATGGACACTTCAAAACTCACCATCATCATCAAATGCTGAGAATGGTCACTGGAGCTCAGTGGAGGGCTCCGTGTCAAGGTTTAAAAGGGACAGAACATACCTCCTCTGAAGAGGGGTGGGGAGATGAGTGTGTTATCTTTCTACTGCCCACTCCCATAAATAAATAATTCGTCAATCAAGCCAGCTTTCCCCCCAGTTTGAAAGGCCTTGAGTTTTGTCATCAAGATGTAAACTTTTAGACTTTGAAATTTTTAATTATGCACACTAGAGAGAAGACTGCATCACTCTAGTCTGAAGGGGTTTGAACCCCGAACCTTTGAGGTGTAAAAGAACAAGTTGCCTCCCTCCCTGCCTGCACGGGCAGAAGCTTTTAACTACTCTGTTTATCACTTCTGACATAAATAAATGAGAAAAAATCAGACCTTTGAAGAAGAAAAACTTCATCTAATACTGTTAATTAGCCATGACAAACGATGAAATAACATTGTAAATCTTTCATAGAAACAGCCACTAGATTTTAATTACACACATTCATAATTTAGCAAACAACATCGTACTCAACTGTGAGTTTAATATGAACGACAGTCTAAGCTTCAGATGCCTTAACATGGCTTTAGTCTCAGAAACCCCCAGGTCTGGTTGCTTGTCCTGCTTCCCCCATCTGCTTTGTTCTTGAAAAGAAGGGGCTTTACGATATGATAAATATCTTTTTGCTGATTGGACAATGACAGGAGGAAAACTTTTGTTGTGTAAAACATCAATACATCATTCCTGTGTTTAGCAGGCCTTGCTTCAGCCAAAAAAATTAATGTAGATTTCCTCAGTAATTATCTGAGTGATAGAAAGATAATACAGTGCAGTAGTACAATAAATAGAAGGAAATTATCTAATATCCTTAATCTGCTAGGAATCGTATCGAGGTGGAGGTCTTAGCCACATTATGGCTAACAATTATAAAAGGAAAATTAACCCTTCCCAAACTTTAGCAAAAAAAAAAAAAGAAAAAGTTTCTTCCAGAAAAGAACAAGATGAGTGTTCCTAATTCTGAGTATGATTTAAATGATCAGAGAGACTTTTACAACTAAAAGGACTATCCAAGCCCTTTCAGAGCTTACATGTTCTGGCTAATAACTATACTTTACAAACAACTGCATTCACTTAACCTAACACATGACCTTGATCTGATACATCCATAAAATGGTATGTGTATCAAGACCTTCTGATGCAAAGTTCAAAGAAAGAGAAAAATGGTGGTTTCCTTTCGGTCTTCACGTAGTGTATTTTACAGTAAAAACCATCATTCTCATATTAGCAACCAATTTCAGACTTACTACCATGCCACTGAGAAAGTTAATTGAGTTTCACTCCAAAAAACAAATTCTATACCACTAACAACAAAAATTTAAATAAATTTAAATGAAAAGCCAGTGTTTTCATTTTAAGAACAGCATGCATAAAATGATCCAATTGTTTTCACCCCTTCCCAAGTTATCACATTAATGTAAAACCCAATGATAGTTATGTTCACGTCAAAATGATTTTTTCACTTCTTCAACAGATATTAACTCACAACATTACAAAAAAAAGGGAAGAGAAAAAAACAACATTGACACAATAAAAGATCAGGGAATTAGCTTTTCTGAAAGCAGAATATAATGGGGGGGTACAGCTGGAGGTGGGGGAGGGTGTTTCCTGCCTTACTGTAAATGAAATGTTTAAAAATTTTGTATTTATATAAAATGACTGATGCCTTTTCTGTTGTCTCTGTGGCCATCCCTAGGAAAAGCTCATGAAAGCTGTCTACGTTTGAAAAGCCAGGATATAAAAGTATACAAGGCCCATTGTCCAAAGAAAGAATTTAAAAGCAACACTGGTTGCCAAACTGCGCTCCCCACCCAGTTACCAAACACAGGATACGGGTCCATTTGTTTACTTCTCACAATTGAATGCATACAAAAAAGGTCTCCGTGCAGTCCCCTCGACAGGTCAGTAGTCAGTGTTAAAATGCTAAAATGCCCTGATAAACCTCGCGTTTTGGATCCCCTCCCTAGAGCTGCAGTCAAAGGTCTGTTTTCCTTTCTTCGGCTACTCCCTACTGCCTAACATAAACTGTCATAACTGCCCGGGACAAACGGCCCTTTTAAAACAATCAACTTAGCCTACCTCACCCGCACAGGATGGAATCTTTTTTTGTAGCTCGATTTAAAATGAATTCTGCTGTCTATTTTCCTCACCACTTCTGTCCAATATTCACGAGCGGTCACTTCAATAGCTGCATGGGGGCCACATCCTCTCTTCCTCCTCACATCCCTACCTAAGAGCACGTATCTTCTTAAGGAAGGTCCTGTCTTGGTCCAACCCAATATGGAGCCAAACTTTCCCAAGGAAACATGTCAAGGCAACTTTAGGAGGGAAGGAAAAAAAAAAAAAAGAGCAAAGGTACATCGTTCTGGCCAAAGATCAGGTGTCTTATTGCAGAGGTAATCAAAACAGGAAAAAAAGGGGGTGGGGGGAGCCTGACAATATAAAATTATGAGCCACTAATGACTGGGGACTCAGTAAATTAACATAGTTGTTCCATCTGTCAACATCCAGGTTCAAACCCTGTTAAAATCATAACCACCAGTCCACATCATGAAAATGCTACCACGTGACTCCATCTCATTTTAGCACAAAAGGACCACCACCTGCATGATAAGTCCAGGAGACTGGTCCCTACCTCGGGAAACCAGGGATCTCCTAACCATTGTTACCCTGGGTCTCAGACAAATCCACTGGCACCATCAATCCAAGGAGACCCATACACTGGTCTGCCTACTTCAAAGGATATTCAAAGCAACCTATCTCCTGGGTCACCTTTGCCTGGGAAGTGGATGACAAAGCATGGACCACAGCAAACCTAGCGACCTGGAGATGCAAGAATATTCCTACAATGTCTTGCTTTCTCCTTGTTTAGACACCAAGTGTTCTCCTTCTCCCCCCAACTCCCCACCCCCTGCCACTCCCTTCCCAAATTCAGGCACCTCTATCATCTTTGTGCTCTGAGATGCTCTCCTTTCTGACAACAGCAATTTGGGAGAGGTAACTTTTATCCTTCTTTCTGCTGTGTAACTTTCCCCTTCACATTTCTTTATCTGCCCTCTGAGCTCATCTGAACTTTCATGTTCTCCCAGCATGCAGACGTGCATTCCAAACTATGTCTCACAGACCAAATAAGAGGTTAATAAGAAGTGGCAACAGAAAGGAAAAACACAATCCCTGGTAACTGATAAGAATGACAGTGGCAGCCCTTTTTTGTTTGTCTTCAAATATAGAGTTAAAGATCTTTAAAAAACTAAATTTTGATGCCTTTGAAAAGGAAGAAGCACAAAATAACAACAGGGGGTTATTGCCTGCAAGCCACAGGGGAGAAACTCCATAATTCTTATTCTCCCTTTTGAAGGCTGTTAGCAATCTGATTCAAAAAAGCAACAGCAGAAGGGGAAACCTCTTGAGGCTGTAACCATTTCCTGTGATCATGCATAATGTGCTTCAAAAGTGGGTTTTTACCAATTCTGTTGATCAATTGCACCTCCTTCATACCCCTTCTTTTTTCTGCTGTGTTTACATCTGATGTGACTCAATGACAAGCACTGTCTGAGACTGTGAAACAGGCCTGTCATGTTGATTTATGGGCGCATCAAACCACAACTTGTCCAAACTGAAGCTCGCAGTTCATTAATTAGAGAGTTGTGACTTTGAAGTCAGCTTTCAGACTGTGGTTTTTAACATTTGGCTTAATTTATATGCTCTTGAATGTGGATCTCTAAGGAAAAAACTGAAATTCCCTTCTTGTCTTTGAACTTCTTTTGACCGCACAATAATCATTTCTTTGTCCAGAGTGATGCCTGCAATCCCAGAGTCATTAACGCGCATTGAACTGCCACTGATGAGTAAGCCCTGCTGAATTAGAAAAACAGCCAGCAAAACAAAGCTGAGAGCCTTCTGCACAGTGATATCTCACAATTACATGCCTTCCCTCCCTGTGCCATTTCCATTTTAATTACTGTTAGTCCTTTAGATTTACATTTTAGACACTTTTTAATCTGTTCCCTTTTTTATTATAGCAGCACCCGGTAGCGCGCCACTGTACTTAAGGTTGTGTCAGCATTTTCATTAAAACACCTCCTCCCCTTCACCCCAAAACTGCCCCTACTCTGCAGGGGTTTACATCCGGCTGCTCAACAGGACTCCAGGGTGAAAACGTGGCAGGACATGGAAAACATCCCCAATTCGTGTCAAGGGAGGAGGCAGCAAAGGGAGAAAGTCTGGGTCACTCCCAGGGTGTAAAATTAGCACAGCCTAGCATCCTCATCACTTAGGTGAGGGACAGGGACGTCGAGTCACCTGGTAAGACTCCCTGCAAAAGAACAAAAGTGGCCACCTGCTTAGGGCTGGTGAAGAAGCTGTTAAAGTGGACAAGGTGCTGTATATAGAATTATAAATTGTGTCATCCCAAGGAGAACACTTAAACAAAAAGAATTTTCAGTCCACTATAAAAATATGAGGAGGTAAGTTAAATTGGATAACTGCAATGGGTAGAAAGATGTCATAATAACGCACACATGCACACAGATACTCCCACACCTGAGTCTCACCCACGCAGAACTGAATAGAAGGTGAACTGGTAACTCCCTGGAAAGGGCTTACAGTTTAGGGGACGAATGCTGTCAACCTTCGTGGTGTGGCATAATGCGATAAGTTATGGACACTACCAAGCGTAGTGCATCTAGAAGCTATTATGATACACTACCCCCCCACCCCCCAACCCCCTGCTCAAGAAAACACAACCCAAGCTGGAGTCTTCTCTAACTTTAACTCATGCTCTCTGGTACATGCCTTTAGCAATTACATTATGTACAACTTGCAGGAAGAAGTTAAACAAAAGATGTGGATGTTTAATCTTGTTCTAACTTTTTTGTTTGTTTATCCAACCTCACAAGGGGTTATTCCTCCAATGGAAAAGGCCATCACCACACACCCAAGCTCTGTGAGCTGGGGAAAAAAAAAATTAAGTGTGCATCCAAGTAAAATTTTCCTAAAAGCACTTCACTTCTTCCAGCTCCATCTTGGCCCTCAGTTGTTACCAGGTTGCAAAAGGTAACCTGAAGACTCTGTCAACGATGCCTCTCCTGATCCTCACACAGGTACACGTGCAATGGTGTTATAAAATATGTGGCAGTAAGCAAATGCAACCCAGAAAAATCTGAGTGAAAACAGGACAATAATTCTCAGTCTGAAAGCTGAGAACCGATAGAGTCAGCTCAGTTGTGCAATCATTTAAAAGATGAATGACAGTTTAATAGCCACTAGATAGTCCTCTGGGATCTGTGGTTTGAAAGTAAAATATGTATTGTCGGTACCTCTTTAGGCTGTTTTCCAGCATGTTGTTGTTGTAAAAGTTGAAGCTGCAACTGTTCCTGTTGTTTTTTATAAAACTCTTGAAGCTGCTGCTACAAAGGAAAGAGAGGACGGTAAGTAACAGAGGGTAGCGCCAATCCACTGTCCCTTTTGGTGCCATACACAAACTGTGATTTGAAAAATAGCATCCTTTTATCTGTAATGGCCTGACCTTTAGTTTGAAACTCGACAATAAATTCAGCACACACTGACTATTCTTGGCATTATTGTTTGAAAAGTAATCTACGAAATGAACTGATGAAAAACATACCATTTTCTACACAAACTAATTAAAATAAGGCAAAGAATGACCTTTGATTGTACAACAAAGCTTAAATGCCCTTGCTGAGAGAGTCTGGTGAATCTCTTCTGCATGCTTTCTAAATGACAGGGCTGGGCACTATGCAGTGTTATTCAGTGTGTGCACGGACAGCCTGGGAGCTTCCGCTGCATCCTGTCCCCACCACCCCAGGCCAGTGACTCCCAACGCTGCAGTTCCGAATCTCATCTATTTGGTTCAGGTAGCTGTTAAGTCTGAATATTAGGTCCCCATAGTGGAATGACAACGAGAAGTTCATTTCAGCAACATCATATGTGGAAGAAGTAAAATCAACTCTGGACCTTAAAATTAGCAAACTCTAAAATGCTTCTTTATGTTTAAAGAAAAAAAATCTGTAAGCTTCTGAGTTGAAATGGGGACTTCAAGAGCTGTCATATTTAAACCCACTCCCAACGTGCTCCTCATTTTGCTTTGATTCACACCATTTAGGAGCCTCTGGGCTTACCAAATAAAAGAGTGTAAAGCCATGTAAGCCTAAAAGATCTTACTGCTACCAAGTCCAATTACAGCCCTGATCTCAGTCCATCGGGTACTCTCTAGGCCCAAACACTAGTCACCGTGGCAGGGCTCCTCTCTTTTGGGCATGCAAAAGCACATTGATTATTCAGGGACTGGTCTGTGTCCTGCCCCACCTACGCTGCTTTACTCTTCAGTGGGCAAAGGAGCTGCTCTGGTGGAGGGGAGACTGCGAATGGAGTGATGGCGGCCCCTGGGTTCTGGGGGAGACAGGCTGGAGGTGGAGGAAGGACAATTACCTGTTGAAGCATGAGGGCCTGCTGCTGCTGGAGGAGAACCTGGAGCTGCTGAGGGCTCAGCACTTGTTGCTGGAGGATCTGCTGCATTTGCTGGGGAGTGATAACTTGAGGTGTCATCATAGCCACTGACACGGGAACCTAGAACGTTAATGAAGGATAAATAGGAAGCCAGGAAATCAGAAGCACGCAGCCTCCCAGGTTCAGCAGCTGACTGCCATCAGCCTGCTTAAAGAGTTGACCAGTTTCCCATGCAACATGTATTTATCCAGAGGGGATGTAGCAACAGATCCTATTTAATCTACCATGGAGTTTATTTTAAAGAAAGAAAAATAAAACCTTGCAGTACTGATGGGGATTCCAGGCAGCCTTGCAAGCACACAAAAAGGACAAACTTCAACGCTAACTGGAGTTAGGATATGACAGTTCTCAATTGCTTATTAAGAGTGAGTTTTTGGTCAAAACCATCTGTGGGAAGTTAACCCAAACTTGAATTTTGTTTGAGAGACGACAAATGGTAACCAACACCTTTGCAGTTGGAGCCCATATGACCCATGACCCACTTGCTCTGTGGACAGTGATTTCAAGAACAACCAATGAATGCTTAGACTTGTGGGGAAAGGAACCTTGGACACACCTTCTGAACTTAAACACAGACCCTTTGCATGATGCCTTTTACTCTTCCTTATTCACCCAGCATACAGATGTCTCAATTCGTTCATATTATGTGCAATACCATTAAAACCCGCTTTCCATGACATTTCAGTGACAAACAGCTACAGTGATGAACTTGATAGCATTTCATATTTGCAACTGTTAACACGTTTCTGCACGGGCATCTTTGCAAGGAACCTGCACACTGTATCTGAAAGGATGATGTCTTGTTCAGATAAAACACTGACATTAAAATGACAGGCTGTCTTGGCCAAGGTTACACAAATTGTATTCAAGCGGATACCTAATGACAATGCTATGAATTCTGCAAGCTTTCTAGAATGTAATTTAGCTATTCAAAATAATCACTGCACTTGTGTTTAATTTGCAGACTACATGAGACCCATTTTGTCAGTCCCCGTAATGCAAGAAGACTATTTCATGAAAAATCGCCCCCCCAAATAAAAAGATAAGGAAAGAAAAAACAATGAAAGAAAAGACAAAACCTGTATGTCTTCTAACGGTAATATTTAAGCATCTTACTTTTCTTTGGTTTCTAATCAAACATGTGACAGCAAGAAGCTAGAAGCAGTAAAGGATATACTTTGTTAAAAAGGATCTGCTGTCATCTCATGTATTACAATAAAAGGTAATAACATGTTTTGCACTTTGCCTGTGTGCCACTTAAAAAAAAAAAAAATCCGGCAGACAATAGCTGATCAGAAGATAAAAGAATTAAAAAATCTTTCAGGGGAGCAGTAAGCAAAAGGCAGAAATGCAGTATTAATTTTATGTAACATAATGTCTTAATATGCAGTTTATCCTGACTTTTTCACATGATTTGTCCTGTCATTTGCATAGCAAGCTCTCATTCCTAATTTCACAGTCATTATGCACTGATGTCCCGATTTCTCGGCATCACTAATTTTGATGAACTAAAAATGGTTCCTGAAGGTCAGATTCATGTACAGTGAACGTTCTCCACTGTTGTTGTGGGCATGTTTCATGTGTGGGGATGTTGATGTGCCAGTGTCGCGTGTTTGGAAAACACTAGTTAGAACATTCGAAAAATTTCATTAACCCAGCTCTGGAAGGTCATCCATGAATTCTTCTTATTCCAGTGGCCTTTTAAGTGTAGATGTAGATACACTGTAATTTAAAACAGATGGGCATGTCTGAATATTTTCATATGCAAAATGGGACAGATGTATATGAATGGATAAATTATCCTTTTAAAAAGATAATTTGTAGCACGAAATATCACCAATGATTGGAACAGTGAACTTGCATTCAGTTTAGGGCAAACACCAGGAAGACATTATCAGAACATCTAACCATCTACAAATTAATTCCAGTTAGTCTACTTTGTCTTCATACAGAAGAAACTTTTCGGATTTTTCAATATCTATTGGGTGCCAATCGGTATCCTTTGAGCTGCTAAAGCCAGCGTATCACAATAGAAGTTTACTTTTCCTTGAGAGTTGCATCATCATACGGGGAGGTTTGATTAAGCCAACAAAAGAACCATGTTTAAGGTTTCTTTTTTCCTCTGCGTTTCTTGGATGATGTACAATATAAATATTCTCGAGCCAAATTTCTGATGGTGATGAACAGGAAAACAGACAGGAATAGGGTGGTGTAAAATCTAAACTGGTGATGAACATGAACTTAACAGAGTTACAGCAGAAATCATCATAGAAATAACCTCCTGGTCATTGTTTTTAAAAGAGCTATAGAAACCTTATACTAGAAAGGGGCACAGGTGAACTTTTGGGGGCGATGGAAATGTCCATATCTCGACTGAGGTGGTGCTCACACACATGTATACAATCGTCAAAACTCTTCCAACTAGACACTGAAAATCAGTATATTAGAGTGCATGTAAATCATCCCTCAGTAAAACTGATTTTAAAAGTTACATATGTCTCCTAAAATACTCTTTCCCCTTAACTCAGGTAAAACTAGAAGCATCTTCTTAAAGGAGAAACAACATTGTCCCCTAACTGTCAATAACAAAAGGGGGAATCATGGAAAGGACTGACATATACCTATACAGACAATTTTTAAAGGCTGACATCAAACCAGTGGTTTAAATCTCCTTTTCCCATAATCATTTATTCCTTTTTTTGCAGTTACGGAACAGGATAACGAACTTCAGTCTCCCCTTCTTTTTCCTTTTGGACATTTTGATGGAGGTGCTGATGAGTAATAATATGCTTTACAGCAGCAGGCACTGCCAAAGGAGGGAAGGAAGCAAGAGGCCTGAGTAATCCTCCAAACGGGCTGATCAGTCTCTGAATAATCAGAAGTGGGCTATTATATCCTGATGGCCTTAACTTCGCTTTTACTATCTGAAACCACGTTTTCACGCCAGTTAGCTCTGGGCCTCCAAAGTGGGCTCCAGCTTCATTTACAAATGTTATAAAACCGAGATTTCCCCAACGTTTCTGTCCTAACATATCATGAAAAGAGGTTATGGAAAGCTTTAACAAACATATTCAAATAGACCAGAAACTATGGTGGGGTAGAAAAGAAATTAAAAAAAAAAAATCTGAGGACAGTTTTTAAGGCTTTCAATAGTTAAGAATTATAGCCTATATATCCACTCCCTTAACTCCCAACGTCCAACTTTTTCATGTAGCTAGTCCCTACTAATACTAGGAATCAAAGGGCATGCAGTACCAGCGAGAGGCTATTACAGCCCACACTTTATTGCCCATTACTACTGAGGTCATTAGCGGCAAGAGTGATTGTAGCAGTCTTAACCTATTGATCACTGTAACTACTATCATTTAATCCTGTGTTGAATGTCTGGAAAGCGGCTAAAGGCACACAAGAGAGAGTGCTTTAGCATTGAGAAATATGGCCAAAGCTTCGAAATTACACTTTGATTCATAAAATCTAGCCACTGGTTTAAATCAATAGTATTTAAAACAGTCATGTGAGTTTTTAAGTACAGCACTCTAATATTTATGGGCCCCTCTTTAAGAGTATTCAGTAAAAACGAAACTTTTTTTTTTCTTTTCAGATTTCATGCCTTCTACCTTAACCTCCTTGAGATAAAAACACTTATTTCTGATGTTTTCTGTGCTACAGGGCTCATGCCTTAACTGGGAGTTCAAGCTAATTCTTTCTCAAAAGACGATTTAAATATAAGGCAAAAAAAAAAAATTTCCGATACTGTAACTACCTTAACTGTTTGAGTATATAGAAATGAGTATGTTTTATGAGTTAACAATGAATCATAGAAGGCAATTTATGAAGAACTAGAATGATTCTGTCTAGCTGCCTTCAGGGATCAGAAATTCAAATTAAACTTCTGGCAGACATTTAAAGAATGCTAGCATACAAAACTGAATTTAAAAAAACGCACACAGTTAACACTCCTCAGCGGAGTTTCAAGAGGAAATCATGAATTAAAAAAACACACGGCATGATACACTGTTGACTGATACCAACTGGGTGTGGCCGATCCCAGGTGCACACAAACCTGCTGGAATGGCAGAAATACAGCTGTGCTTGGGCCATCACAGCTCTGCTAGTATGGGCCTGCTGCTACCTTAATACCAGCAAAATGGGAAAACGGTGTTAGCACTAACAACTGCTGCTAAAAGCTCATACACACTGCTGTGTAAATTCTGCCTGATATGGTTTTTTCTTCAAAATGACTATCATCTGAATACTGAAAGACTATTAAAATAATATGCCATATTATTTCCTTTAACGCCCAATGGGGAAAGGTAGATGATGGGAAGGGAAAAATCTAAAAAGCAAACAAACAAATAAAAACACTCAGAGAAACAATACTTATTTCTAACCTAGGAGACAATTGAAGGAATTGGGCGGGAGCGGAGAAGACACAATATAAATACTGAAAATAACATGTTATCATTTTTTTCTCTCTTTAGTTTACACTCCAGTCAACTATAAGTAAACACTACCTAGTACACATACACATAAATTTTGCACATCAGGTATCATCTCATAATCACTGTGTATACAAATAATAAAAAGAGAAGATAAAAAATGTTAAACACTCTTTCATTTTTATTAATTTCGTTAATAATTTAGAAACTCTTTTTACCCTCTGATCATTCACCACGTGTATGTCCCAGGAAATTCACTTCCATTCTAGCCTTCAGGCTCTGTATCTGGGTGATAACTGACCAGGTTTGGCAGTGTCACCTGGTTAATCAAATAACAGGAGCAAAACAAATTAAATTAGAAGGCTCCAGAATGTCACAACAAAACCAAACAGAGAAAATAGCTCCATTAAAAGAGAGAGAGAAAAAAAAAAACAAAAAAACACTATGCCAAGTTTTTTATGACCATATACAAGCTAGCCTGTATAGAAGAAAATTAAACATCATCACCTCTGGCTCCCTGTGGAAAACAAGTTTTCATAATTAACAAGCCAATGGATACAACAGATGTATTGGCAAACAGAAGTTAGAAAGCTTCTATTTCTCCATGGTATTAAAGAAACAAAACAAAATCAACCAACCAGGTACCATGCAAGTAACTACCATCCAGGAAAGAAAACACACTTCTGACATAATATTTCGGTCTTTATAAAATAAAAAAAAAAAGCATGCTATTTATGTGGAAAGTATAATTCTGTTTCATTATGGAATTCTGCTTTTTGTGTAACTCCTTTAGGCTTAGCTATTTTGCCACAATACTGTACAAAGCACTAAGGCAGGTAATGGTTATTATATTAATGCAAAATCATCTAGGTAGTCAGTCATTAGCATAACAGTTCTCTCAGTAACAATACAACCAACTATTAAAAAATTTTTTGCGAAAAACCTCTTTAAAATGCAATTAGCATTTCATTTTTTATCATATTGTTTATTACATTCTATCAAGAAAGGCTATCTTTCTTTCACAAAAAAAACTGTAAGGCCAAGGCTTGCCTGCCAATCAGGAGTTATTTCAGGTTATCAACCCTAATAAGCAGCCTCCAGCAATGCTCTCCGAGCTCTTCTTTTTGTCTTTAAATTCTAAAAAGTGGCATAAATGCATATTTGTTTACAGCAGATGTATCAGTGGAACATCAGCTGCTCTCCTCTAACATTTCCCAGGCACACAAGGTTACTCCACTAAGTGCCAGTATAATTGTTTTAGCTCTAATAAATATCAGCTTCATTTGCATAAAAATGTAAAGTTTACATAAATTAAATCGCTTCTCCCATTAGCAATTGTTAAATACAGGAAACAATGGAAGCTACACATGAAAATAATCACTCAATAAGCACTGATTCTTTCAACCTAGCAACTATTATTATTATTTAAATCAAGAAAATGCCTTCTCTTTCCTACTTCAACCACTTTCTCCTGTGGCTGGGATGGAGAACAATTTCGTGCATGTGAATTAAACATGCTATGGCATTTTATATTAACAACAACAAAAACCATTTTTAAGTGCTGCAAATGGGAGGAGGGGAGAACTATTCCAAGAAGGTACCCCAGAAAACATTCTATCCACAGATCTTCAGTTCTTAAAGGGAAAAGGAAGAGGCCTTGGCTAAATAAGTTCTCTTAAATTGAAGTATTACTCAAAAATAATGAAAGAGACAGCAACTGTTTCCATCCTATCTGAGACACATACATGATTAAAATAAATAAAAGATAACTTGTGGATACAGTTTTAGATCAACAGTTACTGTTAAATGAAGAAAAATATAATGTCTATCTTCTGTCTAAAGAAGATTTTTCTAACACTAAGAATTAAATTTGTAGCTCTGCTTTCTCATGATTTAATCAGCACAGAAAATTTCATAGAGAGCTTAACTGCAAATATGTATTTTTTTTCCCATATTACTGAAAGGGAGAAGGGACTATAACTGAATTTCAACATACAGGTAGGCCAAAATTAGACCATTTCCAAAGTTTTAGAAGGCCTTACTTAGGGTGCAATCACTCTTTAAAAAGAATTACAACTCAAGTTTCTCAAATTGTACTTTCTCACGCCTATTCCCAACACCTTCACCTTATACATCACAGTTAAGCTAAAGGGTGCAAATGAGATTCTAATGAGAAAACATCAGTTGCTTCTTTGACAATCTCACCATTCACTGATTTATTTCTAATGAAGTACAAAGCCCAACCAAAAGCTTCCCATAAGTTAAAGGTCAAAATATGTTCAAAAATACCTAGTAAAATCAAGGCAAATGGGAAACCCGTACAGACCCGCCTCATGAAGTGGTGTGACAATTACAGTAATTGTACAAAAAGCCATCTTCAGGAAAAAGTAAAAGAAATTAAGCTGCCACAACTGTAACAGGTTAGATGAAAAAAATCAAAATTTAATGTATTCTCCCCTGTGTCATCTTGTTTTGTCAAGACATCAAATAGAATTGGGAAGTACAAAATAACAAGCCCTTGAGAAATCACAGAAGCCGACCTTTTTGATGTTGTTGATTTACCTTGTTCTCAGTTATTTGAACAATGATGTTTCAGATTTAAGGGCAAGATAAAGCTTAGAAATTAAAACATGATACCAAGGTATTCTAAAAAGCTCACCATAACATTTAGCCTGCATCTTCATTGATTAATTGCTTTTAACCGGATTTGAAAATGAGGCACAATGTATGTGTTCAGTATTCATTTTTCTCCTTCGAAATTAATTTCTCTTCAAACAACTCACAGATTGGAAGAGGGACTCAATGAAGAGCATTCCTACAATCCAAAAGTAGAGGCCCAGATTAGCTCTTCTCAGATAATTCAAATCCCCACAATCTGCAAAGGCTTGTTTAGCTAAGAGATACCTGAGTTTTCTTTTTTAAATGAAAGAAAATAAGGCTGAATGCAAAATGTCACTTGATGGGGGTGGGAGGGAAGTATTGCATGCTCTGAAAGGACTAAAACAAGAGTCCAGAAATACGCTGCTTCCAAGAAAACAAACCTTTTACCAAACAACAAATTTAGCTTACAGTGTTAAGACTATCCCCAAATCTAGCCATACAGATACACATAAAGCTACCCTTTTGCCCCAAGAGAGCTACAGCTTCTAGTCTTATATGAAATGTTACGTGCAAAGATATATGAAATCAAGCTATCACAAGACAGCATTCTCAACTTTTTTATGTAGGTAGTTCCTTCTACTCAAGCATATATATAAATCAAAAACTGCAGCAGTTACAACTATCTATTTGAGGCACTAAAAGTAAATAACCTAATATTTGCAAGCATTATAATTTATTAAACCTTGACAGTTAATAAACCTGTTTAATAATTCCTTGTCATTGAATGCATATTTTAAAATGTAACACACAGACACAATTTATGTATTTATCTACTCTAACCTTCTCGATCAACTGTTGCTACGTTATCCCTTGTTTGTAAATCAAGGAATGATGAACTACCTGAAGTGGAATCTAACTGACCACTGTATTTGCCCAGTTACCAAGAACGTGGTTTTCAGGTTCTCTTTAGTGATGTTCACCTACAACGAAACCACATAATAAAATAAATTCCTCCAATCTTCCTTTTTGCCAATTCAAATTTTACTCAAATGTTAGTACAGACTGAGAAGCTAGTCACAATATTCTCTCCTGATTGTCTCAGAAACATAGTAACTCAAACAACGTTTCTGCCACATTAACCAAGACAAAACTGAACTTTCATTGTTTTTAATTAATCTAGATTTTAATTTCACCGTATCTTCCAATTGTGTGGAGGTTGGCTGAAAAGTTGCAGAACTGGTCAGTGTCATAGAAGAGTTTATCTTTCAAGTGACAGGTCCTGACAACGTGTAAATGCAAGGCAGTGACGGTAAGGGTTTTGTTTTTTAAGGTACATTTAACTACAAACAACAACAAAAAATTCAACCATTCCTATCATAAGCTTTCTGATGATTTATGGTTTACCAACTGAGCAAGGTTACGCAACACTGCATGCCTTTAGATGCATTATTTCAGCTAGTTGAGATTTAATTAAGATCACAGCCTCTAAAATCCCTGTCAAATGAAAATTCAGAGAAGACAATACACTATATATCCTCATGCAGAATGTTTCCATTCCATCCCTGGAAAAATATGAGTTAATCCGCGTTTCTATGGCTGCTGACAAAAGTTCGCTAATTTTGCTTTCTTTTGACACTGAGGTTGTTTTCTATTATATGTCATGAGATCATTCCCTTCCAGGGAAAGAGGAAAAAAATCGAGAGTGATACATGTTGCAGAAAATGCACTTGACATTATTAGCCGACATTATCATAGCTTAGCCATGATGCCATCACATTTTCATGTAATCAACCCATGCTTACAAGTTTCATTTAATAAAATGTTTATTAACACAAAACAAACAGAAAGCCTACCTTACCTAAATTACTCGGATTAGATAATTGACATGCGCCTCTCATTTCCTTAACTAACCGACTTTTTGTCAGACAAGCTGCACATTTGGGCAGGAAACAAAGTTCTTAAGGCAAATGGGTGAATATAAAGCCCGTTACTTTCCTTCTATAAGTCGTTCTTAGGGTTAAAAAATAATCCTCAGTAGATTTCTTTCTTACAGGCTGGTATTGACCCATACTATCTTTTTAAAGAAAAAAAAAAATGTATTACTAAGTGCCCCTTTACGTAGTCAAATATATTTTTATTTGCATCTTCTTAATATTTGGTTGCTTATCTCATGCCTTAGAAATGACAGGTGCTTGCAGTCTCACTCTTGACAGGCAACTACACAAATAACTGTCTTGCCTGAAAGGGCTAATGCAGTACTAATGAACAATAAATCAACTTTGATTATCAAGTGTCAGCCGAATGCGTTTTCAGTTCAGCTCTATCACATCCTACAGTAAGTCAGCCAGTGTCTCTGGGTAGGCAGTCTGTATTTTGGTTTCATTTTTACACACTTTTCACTGAAATGTGTCAGGCAGCTACAAAGAATCACATAAAATAGATATAGACCTTTTCTCAATTTATGCAAAGGGCATCAATTAGGACAACGTGCTTCTGTCTTCAATTGATTTACTTAGTGGTCAATCTTAATAACCAAGCAAGCTTTGTATTCTTTTAAACAACAATAACAGCAACACACACATCAAACCCTAAACTAGAATCTTAATGTGATCATGTTCCAGCTCTTTGGCAGTGACATGCTAGCTTGCGCTCTTTACCACATAAACCACCTCTGATTGCATATATACATTCCTCTTCGAAAACTCATTATATAAAAACAAACAAAAACAGCAAAACAGGGCCGCTTTTAAAATAAAAATGCCACTTGCTTTAAACTTTTAAGAAATCTGGCTTAACACTGACTTCCTAATGATAAAATAAACGTAACTTATTTTTTTCTTAAGCAGATTAGTCACTGATAGTATGATTCACATTTCCTGTTATCAGGCTTAATTTTTCCCCCAAATGTGTCACTTTTAGAATGCTGGAATCTATGGAAATGAGGTGATTTGCATTTTTAAATTGGTTTGATTAGAACATTTGGTTTGTTTGGACAAAAATGTAAAATTACTAGATATTTTACTTGTAACTGTCAGGACTTGAAGGAGTTAATCCCAAAGAGGAAGAGTCTATATGTACTTTGCTCTAAAACTTTACCACCCACTTCCTAAAGGTCCTCTCCTTCCCATCACCATACTTGGTGGAGGAAGGGGGAGAAAAAGTCCCGTTTTCACTGACCGTCTTTCCTGCAGTTCTGACAGTTGAGTTAGCTACATTCAGAGCCGGTTCAGCTGGGAGTACCCCGTGGTAATTCCTCAGTCTGCTGCACGTCCGAACCCAGACCCCGCTCACTACTTAATTAACCAGCCAAGTAATGCAACAGAGGCTTAGAATCCCCAACCTGCCAGTGTTCCATTCGCTCGCTCGCCTGCTCCGGTGTGGGGCTCTGTGCCTCTCCCTCCCCCTTTACTGTGTGAACTCCTCGAATTTGAACAGCTAAGCTGAAAATAGCCTAGACAGATATAGAAACAAACTATCAGAAGCAAAGAAACATCCACATGGGTTACACTGAGATGGAGGCTCCTTGTATATTTCACACGCTCTGAAAGTGACAGAAATCACACCCCAGATACGTCCCCCGAACGGAGTGATGGCGAGGGCTTCACCAAAGTGGCTGCGTGAAGGCCAGACCGGCAGAAAATGAATCGCAAACGAAAAAGAGAGAGAGAGAAACACACAAGCAGGACTTCCTCCAACTCTCAACTACACCCCACCCATGAACATTTAAAAAAAGAGAGCGAGAGTGTGAGCCAGAGAGCACGGGGTGGGGGGGTAATCTCTCTCCAGGACCCACAGGCCTGCAGCTCCTTTTTCTTGCCCCTCCACTCCCTCCCCGCCTCCACTTCCAGAGCGCAACTCCTACCCAAGTTGGTAAACAGCGAGGATGAGGATGATTTTTTTAAAAGACTCAACTTCAGAACCCTCGGGCTCTCCTGCCTTCCCCAGCGAGGCCCCCAGGAAGCGGGCGCCGCGGAGCCGGGGGAAGGAGAGCGAAACCGGCAAAGATCAATCAGAAGGACCAACCTGACACTCTCCATGTAGCCGCCAGGCGCGCGGAGCCGGGCTCGGGGCGCCCGCGCGGGCCGGGCGTGGGGTCCGGCGGCCTCGGCGTGCAGGCGGACTGCACGCGCGCAGGGGCGCTCCGGCTCGCGGGCTGACAAGACGCGCCGCGCCGCGCCCACCCGCCCCGCCCTGCTCCACCAATCACAACCCGCCTCTAAACACCCCGCGCCGCGCCGCGCCGCGCCGCGCCCCACACAATGGGCTCCGCGGCCCGCGCCCCGCGCCCGCGCGACCCGGCCCCCTCCGCGCGGCAGGTGAAATCACGCTCTAGTGCAACCCTGCTTTTGTCTGGAGAGCAACTCCACTTAATAGCTGTTAACCCGGTGACCCGCCTCCGGCTGACGTCTGGGTCGGCCGGGCTCGGCGCGCACCGCTCCCTCTGGCCGGGGCTCTGCGGGGCCAGGGCTGCCGGCGGGGCGGCGTGTTTGTTTCGTCTTTGAAACTGACAAAAGAGTTGTCCTAACCTTTCCGAGAAACCCGGGAGGCCGAAGAGGGGCACCCGGCGCTCGCGGCGCCAAGCCGACTGCTCGGAGCAACTGTTCGGCTTCGGGAGGGGACGCAGGTCTCCCAGGCAGCGCAGAGAAGCGCTTTCCTCGAAAACCGCCCTGGGAGGAGAACTTTCGCTTCACGTCGGGGGTTTCACAGAGCCTCGGCCTCCCCACACCCCTTTCTTTCCCAGAGTCGGTCTCGCCAAAGTGTGCCAGTGCGCACCGAGGAAAACTAAGCCGACGCGGGGTGGAAATAAATAACAACCAAACGTGCCTCGTCGCTGAACCAGGCGACTTCCCCTCTAGAACGACAGCTGCCGAAGAAAGCATCTGCCACACGTTTGCTAAGAAATAATTCTTTAAATTCCTTTCTTATTTATACAACAATAGCAACAACAAAAGCTACTCTCAATAAGCACTTTAGGATGACCTTCTCTATTAGAAATAGTCACTGCTCTTTCAGGCTATTGGAAGCTGAGTATAGTGTTTTTTTAAAAAGTCAACAATATGCTAAACTTTGTTGGCTCAACTGACACGACTTAAGCGTCAGGTTAACCTAGTCCATTTCGGCGACTCTAAAAAATCACCTATTTACCACCTTCAAACTTGGAGAAAAACTTCCTGGCCTGTATATTTTTTAAAGACACACACACAAAATCTCCACACACATTTTTATTCTTTTTCTCAAAATATTAGAGGAAAAGGAATAGTGTGACATCAATGAATACCTATTTGCCTTCAAAAAAAAAAAAAAAAAGGCAACAAAATCTGACCCAGTAATCCCAGGAGTTTTGCTTCAAAGTACATTTTGATGTGAAGTATATTAAATGCAGGTTACTACAGACCGGAAAGAATATTGGTAATATTTCCAATCAAGCAAATGCCTGAATTTCAACAGGGTCAGCGGGGAGCAGCCAATTCCCTCTTTACTCTGGCTGTAAAAGAGACAAGCGCGAAGTGACCATCAAAGTATGATCAGATGTTAAATGGGCACAGCGCAGATCGCTCTTCATCCTAAAGTGTTTTTATGTCAGATACCAAATTTATTAATGGGTTTTTTTCAGGTCACAAAATGTGACCCCACCCTCTCATGAATATTCAACAGAGAACCAAGGGCGCTTTTGGGGGGTAGAAGGGCCTTAAATCTGCCAGAAAGTCCCCTGATTATCAGTAGAGTTCTGACTCTTAAAGAGAAAAGGTGCTCTTTCCGGAGGGGCTGGCAGAGAGCCCCAACGGCAGGAAATAAAAATAAAGGAAGTGCTCTCCAATCAATGTACAGGGAGAAAGTGGAAAGAATCATTTCAAAACGCCCAAGTGACTTTGTTTTTCCCAAAGTATTAAAATTGAGTTTTAATGTTTATAAACAAAAACTGGGATGTACTTTGAATATGCAATGTATTTTTATTTTAGAAACTAAGTTCTTCATGAGGCATCCATAAAACTCATGCATGCTTTTAGAAGGTGGACTAACTCCTTTGCAGGTCAGTGTTTATCAGTTAATAGTCTCCAGGTGCATCAAAACAAACAATAAACAAGCAAACAAAAAACATCACAGACGCCCATGACCCAGCTGTGGAGACAAGCCTTAAACAAAATAATTAGTGAGTGATGCAATGCAGTGCTTACTCAAGTACTAAATTGCACGGTGGTGGCTGTAAGCACCATGGGACCACAAAGAAGGAGGAGATCTCTAGGAGGAGGGGTCTGGGAAGGCCCCTTGGGGAGGTGGCATTTAAAGGCTGATGGTTTGGGTCAGGGGGAGGTGACAAAAGAGAGAGGGAAATGGCTTGGCACACTAACTTAGAAGCCACCTGGAGCCCATCTCGCCCTCTCTCCAGACAGACAGATGACATGGTGACTCAGAGACTACTTATGGGCAAGGAAATGTCCCATCAGTGATAAACCTGGATAAACTACATATGCCCAGGCCACTTTGGTTAATTCTAAACTCCTGTGGTCCTGTGTACTTGCCTTGTGTTTGGGATTCAGGAAGAACTGGAACTTCCATAAGTGGAGTATAATATAAAATGTTAAAACCAATAGTAACTCAGAAGACTTTGTTAAAACCACTTATTAATCACTATGAGCACCAGGTCATTTTAGAAAAGCTGAATAAAAAAGGCTGACAAACAAATTTTGGATTGTGGGTGTTTTAACAGTCTCATGCAGTTGTCATAATATGAACACAAATTCCAGCCCTCATTGTACAGAGGAGGAAACTGAGCCTTAGAGAAGCAAAGTGATTTCTCCCAAGAATTAAACATGGCCAGGTGCAGTGGCTCATACTTATAATCCCAGCACTTTGGGAGACCAAGGCAGGAAGACTGCTTTGAGGTTTGAGACCACACTGGGCAACATAGTGGGACTCCGTCTCCAAAAATACACACACACACACACACACACACACACACAGCCACGTGTGATGGTGCATGCCTACAGTCCCAGCAACTTGGGAGACTGAGGTGGCAGGATCACTTGGAGACCAGAAGTTCAAGGCTGCAGCAAGCTGTGATTGTACCACTGCACTCCAGCCTAGGCAACAGAGCAAGAACCTGTCTCAAAAAACAAAAAATAAAATAAAAAAATAAAACATACTACAGGCCTCCAAGAGGAAGCAGATACTGGATAATTATAGAAAAAGAGAAGCCATAATAATATAAAGTGAATACCTGTGGTGGGGGGGGAGGGGATCTTGAGGGGTAGGCCAACATTTAAGGAAGAGTAAAAGAAATGCTAAATACCATACTTTAAAAATATTTTTGATGCCCACATCCTAACACCCACAACAGATACAGCTCTTGTTCAAACACCACATATTAAGAAACCTGTCAGTTGCTAAATGAGTCCATTGTGCAGCTGGCTGTGCACTTAAGAACAGATTACTATGATCCCACACCAAACTCTAACCACCAAATAACACACCTGGGACTAAAATCATGTATTATATTTGGTTCTGCTGAGCCTTAGCCTGGAACACAGAAGAAAGTGAAAGGTTTTACTGCCCATTCAGAGCTGAGAATGGAGATAAGATGTATTAAAGGAAGAGTCAGGAGGAGCCACTCCTCAGGACATTATTCCATGTGAATAATGTCCATTCCACAGGAATGGCCCTGTGGTGAGGCAGATACAGCAGTGGTCCCTGGTCCACGTGGTCCTCAGTTCCAACGAAAGGCCTGCTTTGCCAGAAGCTGCTTGGAAATAACTAGAGAAAGGATAGGAGCATGGGGTGAAAAATCAACTGTGTGATCACAGGCCAAAACCTTAATTCAAGTTTGCTGTCTTCTTCTGAACAACACTTGTGTTAACACAACACACATTTTCTTTCCCCTTTCCAATTAATTTAATGGCGTATCCAGGACATATTCTGAAATAACAGAACTTAAAGAGATTCAACCAACTGATTCCATTGCCGGAGAGAAAAAGCTAAAGCAACAGGAATACAAAATGCAAGCCCAGTAATATGCCTGATGGCCTACCCAGGGAAGCTGGCCTACCCAGGGAAGCTTGCCTCCCCAGAAGGAGGACTGCTTTAAGTATTTCTCCAAAGAATGCCAATGGGGCAGCCAATTAGAGTGACTAAATTGCAACAGCACTGCCCCATTCCTGAGATCTGGGGATTTGTCTCCAAGGAACCACCATTCTGTCTTGATTTAAGCAGTGCCTTTACTTAAAAATATAAATTAATACATCATCCATCTACAGGGAGCTAAGGCAGTTAGCTCCATATTGACATTGTTTATGTCACTGTTATGCGTATGTTGACAATGAAGCTAATTATGTTGTTTTTCTTCTGTGCCTGCAAGTTTGGCCAAGGGAAAATACTGAGTTCGCACTGTTCCATAGGAGTTTAAATTCCCCTTAATGCATCTTCCAAATTGCCATTTGCATTTTCATGTAACGCAACATTTTATAATGCCATTGCTTCTGGTTAATTTGTATATACACAGTGTGACATGTCAACATTCAGGTGACTTATAAGTATGATGAGCTATGGAAAACATCAACCTAAAGACAAACCCCTTACTCTAAAAGCATTCATAAGCATCAGAGGTAAACAAAATCTTGACAGAAAAGAAAAATGACAACATCCTTTCCTAACTGTGCATTTGACAGTAATAAATTACCCTCTCTTATTTATGATAAAACTATAATCCCCTGTTTTAACATAACGTAAAATTTGTTAATGGACTGCTTCTGCCATGGGGTTAGAACAGATTACACTAAAGTGTGCAAAGTCCCTGAAAAGGTACATGTTTTGGGGCAGTAGAGCATGTCCCAAAGTGCTGTATCCTTCAGATATCAGGGGGGACAAATCACTGCCACCACCACCACCAAGTGTAATTTGTTATTTCCCTCCCGAAGAGTGACAGGATTTTTGGCCCACCCACAGGCAAACCCTCGATTTTTAAGCATAACCAGAAATGGGGCACTGAAGGGGAAAGAAAAGATGGCTCTTGGGGAATGAAATTACATTTTAATTTTTTTTAACGTTTAATTATGTAGAAATCGCTGAATATCAGATAAAGGCAACTGACCACCTTTATTTAGTATAGTCAGCTTTTCCATAGATCTGTGGTGTGCAGCAGGCCTGCAAAGAGGCAAAGGGAGCGTGTCCCATCCTGCCCTCAGAACAATGCTCACACATCTTCCTCCCATGCAACACCACCCTCCTCTGACCCTAGGTTGACACACCCTCATGTCAAAACCTTCTTTACGCCTGCCCTCTGCTGGCAAGCCTGCCAGGATTAGGAAATTTTGACTACTTCGACTTATTCAAAAGACAACTTTTAAAGCCAGACAGAGAAAGGACATGTAATGAAGTATTAACTGGAATATATAAATTAAGACATTTAAACAAAATGGGGGGGAGAAAGGGGAGCACCCCTAGTGAAATATGGCACTTTTAATGTAAAAATGCACATTCGTCTATTCTATTGCCTCCTCGCTCACAGCAGGGGAGTGCCAAACTCGATATTTTAGCTCGCCTAAGAGAACAACCTGTATTACTGTTGGGCATCTTGCCTTCTTTTGCTCACTCTCCGGGGAGAGCAAGTCAGCGCATTTTCAATAAAACACCTTCTTAGCAGTAATGGGCCACTGTTCCCATTTCAGTGGTCCCTAAGGTTTCATGATACAGTATATATGACTGACTCGCAGTTCGAGTTTTCTTCTGGCATTCCTAAGATCCAAAAAAGGGAAGAGAAAAAGCAAAAGAAGAGTACTGGCTTATCCTTTGTTTCAGTAAGAAAACAGTCAACTTTGAGACTGATTAGCTGGTAGGACTTACACAAAACAAGGGCACTCTCCCCCTGCTACGGGAACCCTCCGCGCACGTGTGGGCCAGACTCCCAGCTGAAGGAGGGCTCTGGGCATTAGGGGGTAAATTTCTGCAGCAGCGTGCTGGGGTTTAACAGTGCAACTCCTGTCAGTGTCAATGGGAAGCACAAGGCCTGTACAAATCCCTGCACACCATTTCAAAAATATATCTCCAAGACGGGAAAATGAAGCTTAGCAGTTGCAACCTCAAAAGTAGCACTCTTGACAGCGCTTTAGATGCCGAGTAAATGCTCTTATAAAGAACACCCAATCCAGCCGACAATAAATCTTACACCGGGGAAGCCGGCACAGGGCTGTGGAATCCCCTCCAAGATAATTGCCTTCCACACTGTGTGGCATAGAAACCACTACACAGAAAACATTTTCTGGGGCTCTGCAGCTCGCTATGGCTTGCTTTTCTTTCCTTAATAGTCACCAATTACACAGACGCTCACACCCTGTCTTGAAGAGTGACCATATAAAAGTCTCAAGGTTTGTCTCCTTTTCTAGAAAAAAAGGTTGTAAGGCCAGTTCTAGTGGGGAGGGGGTGGGAGAGGGAGGTTGAGAGGGTGTGTGTAAGAACTCAGGAATGGAATCTGACACAGGCATCCAGGTGAGCAACCCTGGGTGTCTCCACTTCCCAGTCTTTGACGATTCATGTAGTTTCCAGACAGCTCCAAGTACTGGGGCTCATCTACAGGCCGCTGAAGCGGTCAGCACATCTTTTCTAGTCCACAGTGGCCTCAGGCAGGCTGTTTAACTCTGAGATAGTACAGGAATACTAGATATGACTTAGGATTCTATTAATGACTTTGTCAGGAATAATAGTGTGATTGTGGGCAAGTCACGTCACCTCTCTGCGCCTGCACATTTCAGCTAAACAAAGAGGAAGATGGATGAGATCTCTCTATAATCTCTTTTTTTTCTTTTTTTTTTTTGAGATGGAGTCTCGCTCTTGTCACCCAGCCTGGAGTGCAATGGCACATCTTGGCTCACTGCAACCTCTGCCCCCTGGGTTCAAGCGATTATCCTGCCTCAGCCTCCCAAATAGCTGGGATGACAGGCACCTACCACCATGCCTGGCTAATTTTGGTATTTTTAGTAGAGACGGTGTTTCACCATGTTGCGTAGGCTGGTCTCAAACTCCCAACACCTCAGGTGATCCGCCTGCTTCAGCCTCCCAAAGTGCTGGAATTAGAGGCGTCAGCCACTGCGCCCGGCCTCTGTAGTTTAACAATAACAATGACAACAACGACAGCTATCATTACTGCTATCCTTACACCTATCATGTACCAAGTGCACATTTTACATTAGCAAAGGACTAATCTCTAGGTATTTTCTGCTTACAATTAGGATCCTATGTAAAACTACCAGAAATAGGGCTGGGTGCAGTGACTCATGCCTGTAATCCCACTGACTCAGGAGGCCGAGAGAGGAGGATCACTTGGGGCCAGGAGTTCAAGACCAACTAGGGCAATGCAGCAAGACTCCGTCTCTAAAATATTTTTAAAAATTAGCCAGGCATGGCATACATCTGTAGTCCTAGCTACTCGGGAGACTGAGGCAGGAGGATCACTTGGGCCCTGGAGGTTGAGGTTGCAGTGAGCCCCAATCACGTCATTGCACTGTACTTCACAGCCTGGGCAACAAGAGTGAGACCCCATCTCTACAATGAATGAATGAATGAATGAAACCAGAACCACCACAAATATGGATTAAAATTATAAATAGGATTTTAGAGTTCAATAATCTCAAACACTGTCATGTCTACAATCAGTCAGGGAACAACAATGAAAAAAATGTTTTTTGGGAAACAACCGAAAACCTTTATTGGGACATTCTCTAGGTCATAAGCCCTATGAAACATCAACAACTTGTAGTACATACAGTAAGTCACATACATGCTTTAAGACTTGGTGGATTTAGTTGAGGGGGTCAGATGAAGACTCTAAAACAACTTGACTTCTAAACATATTTATGTTTTTTTGTGCTTGTGACTTTTTCATCCTCTTCCTTAACCACTTTGGTTCTTTCGTTTCAACTATGCCTGCTTTCCCCAAAAGGATTTCTGAATATCCAATCCAGCCTCACCAAACCACTTGCTTGCTTCTGTTGGTTGCATATTGGCAAGGAGAAATGAGTTTTAAGCATCTGGTGGCTGCTACTGATGGGGGTGCCTTTTCCTTCTCAGATTGAAGCCACAGCTAAGGTTTAAATTGGATTGCAAGGGACATTTGGAAGAAAGAGTAATCTCACAGAGACATCAGACCCCTTTTGTATTAACAGTTTAATAAAGTCTCAAGAAAATGCATACAGAAATGTAGTCTAGCCTGCAGGCCAATTATTTATTTTTTATTATTTCAAATGGCATTTCATCCTTCATGAGGAAAAGCAGTAGATGAAGCAGGAAGCTTTCAGGTCATACAAAACTTCCCTCTTTTCAAACAAATAAGGCATTGTGTGTTTGAACAATAGGAGGAATGTCTAATTGATCTTAATTAAATTCAGCGATGTCCAATTTTTGAGATGGGTCAGAACGCATCTATGTAATGTCACAATCCAACAGGCCGGACCTTTGAAATCAGGGCGCGCTGTGGTTAACTGTTCTCTGACACCCTTTTTCATCCATTCACCCATCCCACTGGGCTACTAACTTACTCTTCCCTCTAACTTTGTTCTCTGCTTACACCCTTCTCTATACCTCATGTGAATCCTGACCTCTTCCTGCCTTGGGGCTTATATTTTAACAACAGCAATAGCAATCCCCCGTATCTCTGAAGTCTGCAAAGCCCTGTCAACATTCTTACGACAACCTATGAAACAAGAATCCTATAACCTCCACTGCACATAGAGAAGGCTACCTGGAGTTTGAAGCAGAAGAGATGTGAGTTTGAATCCAGTATTTGTTACTCATCAGCAATGTAGGTGAGTTGCAAAAGTTTATATTATCGGCATTTCCTCATTTGTAAAGTGGAAATGATTATCTGCCTCAGAGTAGATAGATGTTTCTGTTATTATGTTCCGAGGGGGTGTCAACTTCTAAATTAATGTCTCTTGATTTGAGAGCATTGGTGTGAATACTTGATCTAACGTATGGCAAGTACACAGTGTCTGGCAAACCCTCCAATGTTGTTCACAGTTAGGGGACTCGTCTGAGGTCCACTGGCTGGTGAATGGAAGAGCTGGGATGTGACTGTGTCCTCCAGGGCTCAGTCTCCTGCATTAGGGACCCTATTCATTTGCTGGTTACAGAGCTTGGGCAACTTTGAGACAATGCTAACATCACAAGGACCAGAGCCACTCATGAACAGGGAGGTGCAGGAAATCCTCTAAAGAAGCCACCAATCACAAACTGGGAAGCACATACTGTGACCTTGGCATGGGATTTGACAAAGAAAGGGAAAATGAGGGAAGAGTTGGTGCCTGGTAACAAGATGGCTGAGAAATACAGCAATACTTATGGGAATGTATGATGCATTTGGCATTTCCTATAAAAGTGCTTAATCCTCCAAACAACCCTATGAAGTAGGTATTATTGTGCCCACTTAACAGACAGATAAACTGAGGCTCTAAGAGCTTACATTATTATTATTATTATTATTATTATTATTATTTTGAAATGGAGTCTCCCTCTGTCACGCAGGCTGGAGTGCAGTGGTGCAACCTTGGCTCACTGCAACTTCTGCCTCCTGAGTTCAAGCGATTCTCCTGCCTCAGCCTCCCCAGTAGCTGGAACTACAGGTGCCTGCCTCCACGCCTGGCTAATTTTTGTATTTTTAGTAGAGACAGGGTTTCATCATATTGGCCAGGCTGGTCTCAAACTCCTGATCTCAGGTGATTCACCCACATCAGCCTTCCAAAGTACTGGGATTACAGGCATGAGTCACTGCACTTGGCCAGCTTAAATTATTTAATCAGTATCTTGAAGCCAGTCAGTGGGGTGTTGGGACTTGAATGAATCCAAAACAAGGCTTCTATCCCATATGACAATCTGAAGACTAGGCTTGGGGGTAAAACTAAGCTTGGGAGAACAAAGGGGCTGCTTCAGTCTTACTCCCATGGAAAATAAATGTGACCAAGTGTAACCGATTCATCAGCATGAATAGAAGCTAAAATAACACAAAGTTAAAATTCTGATGTCCTCTTTGATTCTTACAGGAATCCACAGTGACAACCCACAACTGGGCTGGCTGGATGTGGGAGTGGGAAGATCGAGGGAGCGAGACCAGGGGCTCATGCATTCTTTTTGAGTTACTTCTCCTTGATTAAGCAGTTTCTTATACTCCCATCTGCACTGCTGGAAAGAGAGGCAGACAGACACCGATGATCTTCTCTCATCTCCTTCCGACACATGAGTGAGCACCAGGCAGAGGCCAGCAGCCTCAGTGCCTGAGTTCTCCTGGTAATACACAGTGTCTCAGATGTAAACATGAAACATCAGGGTGGCGGAGCTTATTTGGTCTCTAATCATAAAAGGCAAGGAGAGAATTCAGCATGGTGACTCTGGAAAGACACTGCCATTGGTTCTGATCCTGGTGGTACTATTCTTTGGCTGTACATTTAGGAAATTGCTAGTTTCTATAGACTTCAGTTTCCTCATCTATAAAAAAGAACTAATCTTAGTACTTCACCCACACAAGGTTTAAATGAGATAAAACAGATCAGTGGCTGGCACACAGTAAGCACTTAAAATGCTTCCTAATGTATCATTATTACTATTACTACACACCACTTTTCCTTCAATTTCTTCCTTTTGCTATAATGAAATTACAAAAGCCAAAACTTATTTTAGTTTCTTAGACTTCTTATTTTTTTGTGCTGTAGGTGCTGTTGATCCTCACTCCAAAATTTAACTCAGCAGCGGCAGATCCTTCAGCCAAACAATGGAAGAAGACATTTGGTTGTTTTGTTCTTTAACCAGGGTCACTAGACCAAGACTCACCTACAAGAGGCAAAATAGCAGTCCCACTTAAATCTCTAGGTTGCGGTGTGCTACATACCCCAGCCAGTTCATCACTTGCATGTGGTGAAGGAGTATGGTGGTTTGCTAAACACTGAGCTCTCAGGGACCCACTGGGTTTTTTGTTTTTTTTTTTAACAAATAGGGTCTAACTCTGTCACCCAGACTGGAGTGCAGTAGCACAATTATGACTCACCACAGCCTCAACCTCCTGGGCTCAAAGGATCCTCCTGCCTTAGCCTCCCCAGTAGCTGGGACCATAGGCATGCACCACCAGGCCAGGTTAATTTTTTATTTTTCTTTTTTGTAGAGACAGGGACTCTGTATGTTGCCTATGCTGGTCTCGAACTCCTGGGCTCAAGTGATCTTCCTGCCTTAGCCTCCCAAAGTGCTGGGATTACAGGAGTGAGCCATTGTGCCAGGCCCTGCTGAGATATTCTAAGGAGGCGTCTCTGCCCCAAGTGTCAAGTAGGTTGGCCAATATCAGACCTAATTTATGGAATCTTCGGCCTATATTTGTTCAATGTTTTGTTACTCACGGTGGAGCCTGTCTCCAGAAAGGCTGGCTTTCAATGTAGTCCTAGCCACTCTGGCTCTAGAGAGGGCTCAGCTTGCACCCAAATAGCATCATGGTTTCACAGGCTGACTTAAGATTATTTTTCAAGTTCCCAATACCCAATTAACTCGAAGGAAGAAGTGGAAATCTCTTTTCTTTTCTTACCATCATTTGATCATTTGCTGAATTAACAAATACGTAAATACGCAGACATCAGAAAAGAAGGGCTCCTACCTTGGCCTCAGGGGAAAAGAGAACTTCTAGAATAAGACGAGAGTTATGCTGAAGATGAAAGGATAATGCTCTGCCCTAGGGAGATGGGCAGGCAGGACTGGGAAGGGCATCTGAGCTACTGGAATGGCACGTGCCAACATTCAGATGGCAGACAACATGAGTCAGAATACCAGAGAATGTGAAGGATTTGGTGTGGCTGGGGTGATTATAATTCATGCTCCAGCTCCCTTCCTTTGAGATGAATAGTTTTTCTTCTTTTTCCCAATTTCACCTGCATTTCTTATCTCAAAAATTTACTTATCTCTTCCTCTTCTCATTCCTCCTGTTTTGAGCATGGTCTCTGTTCTTCTTTATCCATGTCATGTCCATGATTAACATGATCTCATCCAGTCTTGACCTCAGCTGGGTCAAACACACATATGTAGTTTTCCTCCAAGTTAGCAGAGTTTGGTGTTCTTTATTCCTATCCTGGCACGCTCTCAACTGTGATTGCTAAGCTTCTAAGCCAGAGATGTTTCAGTCAGTGGATCTCTAATATGCCTCTGGATTTTTTGAAGGGTTAATCTAACATTCACACAGGGATTGGGAACACACAAAGTTATGGAGCATGGGCTCATGGGTTAGATATTTCAGTCACCAAGTGTTTAAATAATATCACGTCAGACATAGTTATCTTATTACACAAGTAAGTAGAAGAAAGCCTGAAGAGAGCTCACATCCAAGCAGGGTCAAACTTCTAAAACATCAAGGACCTGTATGCTAATCCTTCTTAGATGTCTAAAAGAGGAAATAGAACTCTAACAAAAACGGCATAGTCAAGGCTACCACTGACCTTTCACATGTCACTCCCATTCTGCAGCAAGGTGTCAATCCCTGAACCCTGAGGTCTCTTTTTAGTGCACTCTCTCCTAAGGCAGCCTCGCTGTACTGGAGTGAAGGTGGCTCTTGTTAATTTTTATTTACTTGTTCCTTATGAACTAAGTGGGAGTGGGGGAAAGACAGCTAAAGACCTGTTTATAGTACAGTGAAACTGAATGTCATGAAAAGGAGCCAAGTCTAAACAAAAAGTATTCCTCTATTAGACAAAATTATCCTTTTTAACAGGAAAGCACATACACATGAGGAGAAGAGGTCACCAACCTAGCCATCTTCCCAACCATGGCACTAAATTTGGGGTGTTCCTACTTCCCTGACTTCCTACAGCATTTACCCTCTGTGCTAGTCACTTCATCCTTCCATTACATATTGAATTAGCTCATCAAACGCCGTTGTACATAACCCTGTACATACCGCTCGTCAACAAAGACTTCATGAATTTGTAAACAAATGAATAAACCAATGAATGAGTGTTTTCTATTTTCTCTTCTTTGCCTTACTCCCCTCTCACTTCCTCCCCTCCTGAGAAGCATTTATGTTTCCTGTGCATATTTTTTTTTTTTTTTTGAGATGGAGTTTCACTCTTGTTGCCTAGGCTGGAGTGCAATGGCACGATCTCGGCTCGGCACAATCTCAGCTCACCGCAACCTCCACCTCCCGGGTTCAAGCAATTCTCCTGTTTCAGCCTCCAGAGTAACTGGGATTATGGACATGCGCCATCATGCTTGGCTAATTTTGTATTTTTAGTAGAGACGGGGTTTCTGCATGTTTGTCAGGCTGCTCTCGAACCCCTGACCTCAGGTGATCCTCCTGCCTGGGCCTCCCAAAGTGCTGGGATTACAGGCGTGAGCCACCCCGCCCGGCCTCCCTCTGTATATTTTCTCTAAACTGTAAGCTCTGAGAGATGAATTGTGTGCTCTTTCTTCCTTCTCCACCTGTGGTGCATTTCACATAGCGTTAAGGAAAAAGTAACTAAGTCCTTGCTAAATAATAGCATCTCTATAGGTAAGATGAATATTCATTGAGAAGCATCCCTATATTGCCATGTTTAGGGACTAAAATCTTTTGATGACAATTTTATGACTGAGTGGCCTCATCACATGCAAAAAGTGCATTTGTATATAGGAATCAATGATTAGACTCTTCGAAAATTAAAAAACAAAACAAAGCTGGGTAGAAACCATGATTCAGTGATTACACAAATAATAAGTGTCATTTTATGGCTGTGAGTAAACTCGAATGACTTACCCTTATAAAACTGTACCTACTAAAGGTAGACAGCTATCCAGGGTTTTAAAAAATCATCTGTCTTTCATTTCTCTTGCTAATTTTGTCAAATGAAAAGAATCCTTCTGCATGGACGTAAGACTGGAAGGGCATGAAAAGCAGTTTTTCTAAACTGCTACCAATACCAGCACATCCTGCAACTAGAAAACGTTGCCCAAGGAGCTTCCACTTCATTTTGTTTTGCCTCCAAAGGCTCTTCACTGATGCAGCTAAGAAAGAGAAGGAGGAGGAAAGACCCACAGGAAGACTGCAGCCCAGACTTCATTGAAGCCACTAGTCATAAATAGTGGCAACTTTAACCCTTTTCCTCGGAAGCACAAGAGCTAGTGTGACCTTTGCTTCTCTTTCGTTACCTGGATTCTGGGAACTACAGACTTACGAACCAAGTTCATCCCACCAGTGGATGCTATGGAACGCCTGCACTGTAACTCCCCCGCTTCCTACCACGCCCACTCACGGTTTGGTTTTGCCCCTTCCTGCTAAAGTCCTAAATAGGTTCTGGTTTTGTTTAAAGCATGTAGCCAGTATTCGGTAAGTGACAAGCAAGGCTACCCACTCTATCTTGCCCCTGCGCCCCTCCAAATAGAGTGCCCAGAAATGAGCATGGTGGGACAGGTGTCTGTCCCTCTAGTCCAGAGGAGGACAGAAGCCCAACTCCTCATTATTCTATTAATACAGTCTAAAGTCCTTGCCCCTGCCCCCCACCTAGGTCTCAACTGGCTCCTACTGGTGTTACAATCATCCCTCACTAATTGTCACACGAACTGCTGTTAAGTTACAGCTCTTCACTCTACACTAGTACCGTGGTATCGGCTTTGCATTCATGCCCATTAATGATCTTTTTCTCATTTTCATCGAGAACTTCAGCCTGCTGAGACTTTGTTTTAAAAAAATCTTGATTCTTCATCTCAGCATGTTAACTCTTCCCCATCCTCCCTCACCACAGACAATTTCTATTATCTCTGAATTTCTTGGATCATATTCATCTGAGAGATATTGTGATCAGTTTTCTAAATGTGTGCATTTCAATGTTTCACAACATCTAAACTGGGGTGCTATTGTTATTATTTGACAATTAAAAGACCTGTTCACATCAGGGCTTATTCTCATGCATCACCCACGCCAGGCGTGGGGTTATTCCCACTTATTACCTGTACCAAGACAGGTCCGGCCCTGCCTCCTCCTGCCACCTTCACTCAGCACCCAGCACAGTGCCTGGCTCTCAGCAGAGGCTTCACTGACAAAGGTTTTTGAATGCATAGATGAGCGAGCTTACTTAATCTTTACCATAACCCTATGAAGATTCTGTTTTCAGTCTACATTTTATAGATGAGAAAACTGAGGTCTAGAAACTTAAATAACTCACTCAGAGTTAGGCACCTGTTACACAGAACCAGCATTTAAAAATAATGCCTAGAAAGTATAAACAACACGCACAGGACACGCCAATTGCTCATTTCAGAGAAGGACCCCCAAATCAGGTCTTGTGCTTCTCTTTCTTGTGAATCATTAGCGTGGACCGCACCTCTCCAATCACCTCTCCTACCAGCTTTCTGTTTCTCTTTTCTGCAGAAACAGACGTAGCTAAAGAAATTTCCAAATTAAAACCTGGCAATGGTTTCTATATTCTTGTTTCCTAAACCTATAAATCAAAACTGTCTAAACAGGTCATAAATGTTCCTCAGCAATATAATGGGAAAAGTTCTGATTTATAGTGCCGGTAGAATAATTTTAAATAATTACATAAGAGTTTTGAAAAAATGCAATTAACACCTTTAGAAGTTTTTTGAGATGAAAATGAATCTCTGGAGATGACTGTTCCCATACATAAAGATAGCCAGTTAAAAAATAAAAATAAAGCTACAAGATGCAACTGTGTCTGAAAGATCCTATGGAGACAGAGAATAGGAGCTACTATTTACAATGGGAATTCACTAGTGTGACCACATCAATAAATGTTTAACTGTGTCGCATTATTACACGATAACACAATCATCAGATGTACTGTTGAACGTTGCAATTAAATCACCAAATAAACATCTTATCTCTATTCAGCCCCAGCTGATGGCTTTCTGCCTCTGTACTGCTTTGACACATCCTACCACACTGTCCTTTGGAACACTTCAAATCCACCTACCTGCTCTTGCAAATCTGGCCAATGTTCTTTCCTTCCTCTTTCTCTTCATTTGTGATTCATCTCCTTCAGAATCCAACCTTCTACAGATGAAGTCACTCCAAGCATCCATCCTTAACCCTAATTTCCCTGGGTATCAAAGAAAGTCTTACCATCTCTGAATTTCCTTCTTCTGGCTTAGCAAGCAGTAGTAGTTATGATTTTACTCAATGAACCCATTTCTCAAGCGCACTTAAGATACTAATCTTTCTCTTTTGTCTCTCACTAGGTGATCTTCACTTTGGCCCATTCTACCAGCGCTTTGTCTGAAACCTTTGCCTCCACAGGAATGGCAACTCTGAAAGTGGCACAAGGAGGCAACCTCTGACTAAACTCATTTTTTCAGTATATACTGCTTAATGCTAACTGTTCTGCATTTGTGTCCAGGTTTACCTTGGATACAACACTAAACAATAATGGAGCAGAACCTGACTTTCCTCAGGGCTCCTTCAGATCCAGTGGGAATCTGAAAAGTGTTCTAACACTCCATAATTCAAAATTGAAATGGCCCAAGGTATCTCCCCAGTTCTTCCCAGCACTTGTACTCAGCTCAGTAATTACACAAAGAGAACCCTCAGCCATTTATCCTGGTATCAGAATTAAGAAAAAGACACAGAATCATAGAAACTCTGATCTGGAATAGATTTAGCGATCATCTTAATCCCACCCCCTCATTTTCCAGATGAGGAAACTGATGCCCAGGAGGGAAAAATGAAGAGCCAAAGGTCATACCTCTAAATAGCTACAGGCAGAACCGAGACCAGAACCTAAAACCTGTGACTCCTTATTAAGCATTCTTTCCATTGCTTCACGCCACCAGACAAGGAAGATACATGAGGAACCACAAAACTAAAATAATCAGCCTCCAACACTTAGAACTGTTTTGGTTGGGGGATGCATAGGGAGAAAACAGTCTTTCTGTATTTGTTGGAAGGAGCAGTGCTTTTTATTTCCACTACAAGTTATGAATGAAAAATACACCTAAGTATTACTCACCAAAGGCACAAGACAAGATTTAAGTCATCTTCCGTGGTCACTCACATTTCACTTGTCTACTATGTAGCTAGATTTTGTCATTAACCCAGGGCTGAATTGTCCAACAGTGTACACAGTAGTCACACATGACTATTTAAATTTAAATGAATTACACTTAAATAAAATAATTTAGTTCCTCTAACATATTATCCACATTTGAAGTGCACAATAGCCAATGTGGCTGGTAACTACCATGCTGCAAAGTGCAGACATAGAATAGACGGTGCTGTGCTAGTCGCGGTGGCTCACACCTGTAATCTCAGCACTTTGAGAGGCCGAGGCGGGCAGATCACTTGAGGTCAGGAGTCTGAGACCAGCCTGACCAACATGGTGAAACCCCATCTCTACTAAAAATACAAAAATGAGCTGGGCGTGGTGGCGCACGCCTGTAATCCCAGCTACTCAGGAGGCTGACGCAAGAGAATTGCTTGAACTTGGGAGGCAGAGGTTGCAGTGAGCCGAGACTGCACCACCGCACGCCAGCCTGGGTGACAGAGTGAGACTCTGTTTAAAAAAAAGAAAAAAAAAAGAATAGACAGTGCTGATGTCTAGAACATACTAGCCTGTGAAATGGGCATGATATGAAGGCCACCACTAAATTATAAGTTTGTAAACAACACATGTTCTTACTCATAAGTGGGAGTTGAACAATAGGAACACATGGACTCAGGGAGGGGAACATCACACACCGGGGCCTGTCAGGGGGTGGGGGGTAGGGGAGGGATAACACTAGGAGAAATACCTAATGTAGATGACAGGTTGATGGGTGCAGCAAACCACCAGGACACGTGTATACCTATGTAACAAACCTGCACGTTCTGCACATGTAACCCAGAACTTAAAGTATAATAATAATAAAAAAAAGAAAACAAAAAAAAAACAAACAAAAATTATAAGTGTGTTAAATAAACTTTTTACAGTATCAAGGGACTGCAGAAATATTCTAGAGCAACTTTTTCTGGTTTCTAATGAAGGAACTGAGTCTTAAGACATTTATTTATACTGCGCTCCCAATCCAGGTTTGGGATTAAACGTCTAATTGTCCAAATCTGGGAAGTGATTTTCCCACTAACCAGCTGACTGGCTAAACAATATGGCTAGCAATATGATACGGCTCACCCTCTTTAAGATAAGGGGCAAAATGTCTATATAGCACTTACTCCTCCATCTTCTAAAAGGAACCTGAGTGGCAACAAGTTACTCCTTATCTATTCTGGATCTACATGGTTTTAAGGGAGCCAACATCATCCAGGGGGATGCAGGGGTGGATATAATGCTAGGTCCCACTGATATAGTTTGAATATATGTCCCCACCAAATCTCGTGTTGAACTGTAATCCCCAATGTTGGAGGTGGGGCCTGGTGGGAGGTATTTGGATCACAGGGGCAGATCCCTCATGTCTTGGTGCTGTCCTCGTGACAGTGAGTTCCCCTGAGATCTGGTTAAGCGTGTGACCCCTCACCCCCAAATCTCTCTCTCACTCCTGCTCTTGCCACGTGACATGCTGGTTCCCCCTCTGCCTTCCACCATGAGCAAAAGTTCCGTGAGGCCTCCCCAGAAGCTCAGCAGATGCTGGCACCATGTTAATGCAGCTTGTGGAACCATGAGCCAAATAAACCTCTTTTCTTTATAAATTACCCAGCCTCAGGTATTTCTTTCTAGTGACACAAGAACAGCCTAACACACTTACCAATCAGCACATCCCCTCCCTTCTCCACAGCGACTGGTTCATGTATAGATAAGTGACCCAAGTCACTCAATTGGTTCAAGGACTTTCGCTGGAATTCCTGAGCAAGAGATACTCTCTTTCTCAGGGGTTGCTAAGCTGTAAGTATGTGAAGCAGGGACTCTCAGAAGCCCTCTGGCCTCAGCAAGGGAAAAACCTGACAAAGAACGGAGCCAATAGGAAAGAAACAGAACAGAACAGAACAATTGGAACAGACCCTTCCTGATGACATTACCTGAGTGCCTGGTTCCAGCTGGGTCTGAGGCCAGGCTAACCCTTGAACTTTTAAGCTCTATGAGCGTACACACTCTCTCACCCTAACCCCTCATCACTTGCCAGTCTGAGCTGGGTTTTGACATTTGCATGGGAAAAAGTCTTGACTAATACAGGTACCTCCTTCCATAAGAAGATTAGGAAGTGGTCATAGTATAACACTTCCAAACAACCTAGAAAAGCACTGCCTGAGGGAAACCCCAAATTACAAGGCACACCATTGCAGTTGCAAATCTCGATGCCATTTTGGGAGGGATTCCCCAAGTCAACCCCAACTGTACATGGCCTGTCCCAGCCATGCACCATTCACTAGGTTTCAGTTCACCGCCTGTGCATTTTTCTTTCGATCACCCCAATTCGCAAATTTCTTTCAAGGGTATGCCTGCAACATCACTTTGAAATTCAGTAAAGTATCTTCTATTCACCAAGCCCTGGGAATTTCTTCAAGACATTTTCACCCTCTAAAAAAAATAATAAAGAAATCCCCTCAAAGTCTTATGATGACCATACTATTAAGAGTTCTCAGTCCAATGGGTTTTCACTCAAAATTCTTTCAGTGTGTGTGGTTTTTTTTTCCCCATAAACAAACTCTACAATGATTCACTGATTCCTCACCCATGGGTTTGTTTCTCTCCTTTTTCCTGAATCTGATAGTTTATTTTTTGTTCTTGATCCACTCTGCCAAATTATGATAATCTCACTTTCATAGAGTCTGATAATAAATGATTTAAAATAATTCATTAGTAACTATTTTATTGTAATACATACATTCTAGAGAAATACACATTTTTCTTCATGGTGGCCTCTTTCAAGCTATCTGACTGAAATCACTTACTGAGACCAGGCATGTTAAAATATAGAATAGATTTTTCATGAATAACCTGCCCTTGCATAGTTAACACTATTTTTCACAGTCTTTGCTTTCTCCTAAATAGAATGATTTTTAAAAATAAATCATTGTTGGCCAGGCACAGTGGCTCATGCCTGGAATCCCAGAACTTTGGGAGGCTGAGGTGGGGGAATTGCTGGAGCTCAGGAGTTTGAGGCCAGCCTGTGCAACACGGCAAGAGCCCATCTCTACTAAAAACGCAAAAATTAACTGGGTGTGGTGTCAGATGCCTGTTAATCCCAGTTACTAGGGAGGCTGAGGCACAAGAGTTGCTTGAATAAATAAACAAATCAGTCAATCAATCATTGTTTAAATATATGGATCTGGGCATAAAATAGTCATTGCTTGTTAGTGGCTGTTCATTTCTTTCACTCAAAGAATTTGCCAAAATCCACTCATTTCTATGCATTTTCTGTCCAGCTCTGTAACAGCTTGCAACTACTTTTTTTCTTCCACTTAGCTTTTTGCTTTTCTTTTCTGAGGCGAGGTCTCACTCTGTCCCCCAGGCTGGAGTGCAGTGACACAATCACAGCTCACTGCAACCTCAACCTCCCATGGTCAAGCAATCCTCCCATGTCAGCCTCCTAAGTAGCTGGGACTCCAGGTACTTACCACCACATTCAGCTAATTTCAAAAAAATTTTTTTTTTGTAGAGATGGGGTCTCCCTATGTTACCCAGGCTGGTCCCAAACTCCTCGCCTCAAGCAATTCTCTTGCCTTGGCCTCCCAAAGTGCCTCACATTACAGGTGTGAGCTACTACTCCAGGCCCCACTTAGCTTTTTTTACTTCACCCCATTAATATTTAGTATCCCAAAGTTTCATTTATTTTCCTGTTATTATGAAATTCCAGGTGAAGATTACTGGGCTCCCATGGCTTCAGCTTTTTACTATTAAGGAGTATCATATTAGAATCATCAACAACAATCCAGTGAAATTCTAATAACATTATTAGCACCTTTCATTAAGCGTATGTCACACGCTGTGTGTCTCTAGCTGGGTTCTTTATGTCCACGTTTTCATTTGGTTCTTTTATGGTGGGTATCATTTACGGCCAATTTTTTTTTTTTTTTTTTTTTTTTTTTTTTTTTTTTTTTTTTTTTTTTTTTAGATGGAGTCTCACTCTGTTGCCAGACTGGAGTGCAGTGGTGTGATCTTGGCTCACTGCAACCTCCGCCTCCTGGGTTCAAGCGATTTTCCTGCCTCAGCCTCCTGAGTAGCTGGGACCACAGGTGTGTGCCACCACACCCAGCTATTTTTTTGTATTTTTAGTAGAGACAGGATTTCACCATGTTGGCCAGGATGGCCTTGATCTCTTGACCTCGTGATCCACCCGCCTCGGCCTCCCAAAGTGCTAGGATTACAGGCGTGAGCCACTGCACATTTACAGCCATTTTATAGACAAAGAAACAAAGTTCTCTATTTTGCCCAAGGTCATGGTGGCAGGTCACGATTCAAAAATGAATCCTTTGTTTCTAAAGCCTAAAGAGACTTAGGATGACATGGCTGAAAATTCTAGCATTGGAACTGCAAATATCGGATTGAAATCCATCACAACTGTATTCTTTGTAGCTGTAAACCTGAAACCAGTGTCTCATGTTGACAACTGGCCTTGCCCATGTTTTGTCCTTGGGAAAGGGGCAAAAAGAAAGCTCTGCCCTCTTTCAGACTATGCCCATTACAGTTCTAGCTGGCTTATCTAGGACTGCTAGTTAATTTCATATTAAGGAAATCTGTGAGCATCCCATAAAAGGGGATCGTCTGTTGTTCTTATGTGACAACAACACATACAAACATCATTATTATGCAATGTATTGGGGGGAAAGGGAGCACATTTGATAAATGTCATGATAATTTTATTCTTCGGGAATCTAAAATTCCTGTTGCCTTTTCTAATCTCCAGTGTCTCCAGCTGGTCCAGAGGTAATGGCTCCAATCCCAGGCTAGAGACTCCATCTCTAATTTCCCCAAGTCTGTCGATGAGAGGCAGGGACTGAAATCCCAAGTTCTGTCTCGCCGGATATTTTCCAGGAACGCCTCTCTTCCAAATCATCGGCGACATTTAACGTGACCCTGGGCAGCAAACTTCTGCCCCAGAGGAAAGCAGAAAACCAATTTATGTAAAATTAAAAGCGATTTGCTTGATCCATCACTTGCTTCCACTCCATCCTACTTTCAACTGTAACACATTCAGCTGGAATTACAGGCTACCTCTTCGTCCTGCACTGGGGCATAGAATCTATCTATGCACAACCATGGAGAATAAACATTACAGATAAAATAATGACTTTGGAAGCACCAGGCGCCCTACCCAAACACAAGCTACATGTGTGTTCACGGATGGAAACTAACGGCTGTTTACCCTGAAGGCCCCATAAGAAAAATGCAGTCACCTTTACAGTAAAATGCAACTTACTATTCAACATGCAACAAAGTGAGATAAAGAGAGGGCTAGGGACTGAATTCCAACAAAGAGCTCTTATAGTACCTTGGATTTCCTCGGGACAGTCCAGACCATTCAAGAGCTGTGCACGCCCTGAAGAGGTGAGCCGCACAACTGATGAGATCAAAGGACCAAGGTAGGAAAAGGGTTGCAGGCTAGCTCGGTTCTTTGTTGGGTGGGTCAGAGAACAGAACTCATGTGACATCATTTTGTGTCTTGCTCTGGAGGTGCACTTAGCAAAGCCAGAAATCCAGTGTTAATTAATCAAACAATGACAACAAAATACCGGTTTTGTCTGGCAAAGGATTATGCAACATATTAACGTAAACGGCATCGAGCCGCATCAGAGGTACTCTGACCATTTCCTTGATGCAACAAATAAGGGCAGGCATTCCTTGTCAGTGCATTACAAAATGACAACAAAAGTCATCCAAGGTTTCCTGTTGAGAGATGCCAGCTGGTATTGACAAAGGCTTAAGAGTGTCTTTCTCAGACCTCTGTGGTTTAGCACTTTGTCAAAACAGGATACTATTTAAATTAAAAATTTACTGATTCAAGTTCAGAAAAACCCTGCTTTGCTGTTTTTATAACCAAATTTGTGGGTGGGGAAACTTTGACCTTTATTTTTTCTTTTTTTATGACACCTTATATGGGTCTGAGAAGGTACTATATTTAGCAGGCTAGATTTGAGAACTAAGGTATCTAAGCAAGATGACTATCACTTTCTATGAATTACTGTACATGTGAAATCATGGGCTTGTTATATTATGCAAAAGCGACTCATGTGAAACAAACAAAAATACCTGTTTGCATGTATAAGTTTTGTAAAATCTTTGTGGGGAGAAAAAGGGGAAATACACACTAGACTAGGCCACAGTATAATGTACCTCCCATGTGAATCTGGCTTAGTGTGCAAATGTATGTTTTTACAGAAGGCTAAGCCAGGGCTGTAAGACTACGGTCAAAAAAGCAAAGCTGACGGTCAGCCATAAGCAGTGCAGTGGTGAGAACCAAGATGCTGGGGAATAGATGGAGTCTCCAGAAATTGCAAAAGAGCAAATAAGCTTGTTTCTGACTGGGGACTCTTACACTTGCTCTTCCCCGAACCTGAAACATTCTTCCCTAGATATATGCAAGACTCAATCCCTCACTCAGTCAAGGTCTCTACTCAAAGACCATTTCCTCAGAGTCCTTCCCTGGCCAGCCAGTCAAACATGGGACTGTCATCACCAGAGTATATATCTTAATCCACTTTGTTTTCTTACAGATTTCATCATCACACAACATGTGGCGATATGTTGTGTGTTTTGTTTTTTTTTTTTGGCTTACCAGTTTAATGTCCCATAAGAATGCAATCTCCATGAGGTCAGGGACCCTGGCTGCTTTCTCTGCTGCTCACTCTGGGTGCCTGGTAGAGTGTCTAGGTCAACACGACCACCCAATAATTTGTCAGATGTTTGTTGAACAGGGAATCTCATGAACAGTCTATTTGAGTTGTGTAAAGGATCTCATTATTTTTCTTGAACTTTCACCTGTCTAGCTAACTATTTATGCAAAAGGTACTAACAAAGTCATTCCAATGATGTCACAAAGACCTCTGAGACACCACAGACGCAGTTAGATATAAATATTAAACTACTTATTTTGCCTCAAAATCACTCTGAGATTATCTTCGAAGGTCTTACAGCTTTGAGAATATGCAACTTCCCATTGTTTAGGGGGAAACGCTGGAGGAAATTTGGATAATTTGAGAAAGAAATCGAACTCACCAAATATCTTAGTGCAGTTCATCTCTTTTGTCAATCTCTCTTTCTTATTAGTAACAGGCAAATCTTTTAGTGAAGTGAATAATACTTTGGCCAATGACCTTAAGCCAAGAGTACACCAGTGCTCAGGTCACATTTTGACGTTTCTTCCATCCAACATAGCTGTAGGATATGGCACTTTATAAACAATTACACTGACTCGCTCTCATTGATTCTAAATAGGGCTAATGAGGAGGTTGGAATCAGTGGCACCCAACCTCCGAAACAACCCCCAAAGATTCTCACCATTTGGTATTCATGCCTTGGACAGTCCCTTCCAACACCATGTCAGGGCCGGTCTCTGTGACCAATAAATATGGCAGAAGTAATGGTATGTGATTTCCAAGCCTAGGTCACAACTTGGATCACTCTGGGAAAAGCCAGCTGCCACATCATGAGGGCACTAAAGTCACACTATGGAGAGGTCCACAGCCTGAGAACTTGAGGCCTCCTGCTGACAGCCATGTGAGCGAGCCATCTTGGAAGCAGCTCCCCTAGCCCCAGTCATGCCCCAGCCTCACGTTTTGACTGCAATCTCACGAGATGCTATGAGCCTGAACCACCCAGCTAAGCCACTCCCCTATCTCTGACTCACAGAAAGTGTGTAAAAGAATAAATGTTTAAACTGTAAGACACTCAGGTTTGGAGTAAATAACAGAGTATCCAAATCTGATCATGAGGGCAATTGCACATCATCTGGCTTGCCCACACTTTCTTCCTGCAGGAACACTCTTCCCTGACCCATCCTTGCCACATGGGGATCACTATTACCCACAGTCCTAGTTAAGAAAGAGGAACTCTAATTTTCACAAGGTAGCCAGTTTAAAAAGACATCAGTCTATAATCAGGGTGCAAAGATACAAAGAATCAAGAATTCCAAAATGCCTGGGCTCTAGCTGGGCCACTATAGCATGCTGTTGCCTTTGAGACTCTGAGGTGAATCTGTTCATGAAACCTTGAGCCACTTAGAAGAGGGATAGATAGTAAACAGGCAGGCTACTGAAACCAGTTGAAGTCCATGGCAAGGTGGGAAGGGGCAGCAGTTCTCTGCTCCAGATAACTGGTGCTATGTATATTGCTTGAACTTTTGATTTTTTCTTTTTTAGGAGATGATAGAAAACGAGATTTTAATGGGAAATCTCCAGATTTTTTAAATCTTTGCAAAGAAAAAGAAAGCCTTCAAAAAGTTCAAACCAAAAAAAGGTTAAATGTTGTGTGCATAAACAAAACAGTATCTAGCCTGCGGGCCATCAGTTTGCAGCCTCTAATGGGGAATCAATTCTTTGCTTTCTTCAACCTTGCTCCCATCATAAAACAAATCTCTCAATTCCTATTTTCTTTTTTTTTTTTTTAATTTTTTTTTTTTTTTTTTGAGACGGAGTCTCGCTCTGTCACCCAGGCTGGAGTGCAGTGGCGCCATCTCGGCTCACTGCAAGCTCCGCCTCCTGGGTTCACGCCATTCTCCTGCCTCAGCCTCTCCGAGTAGCTGGGACTACAGGTGCCCGCCACCACGCCCGGCTAATTTTTTGTATTTTTAGTAGAGACGGGGTTTCACCGTGGTCTCCATCTCCTGACCTCGTGATCCGCCCGCCTCAGCCTCCCAAAGTGCTGGGATTACAAGCGTGAGCCACCGTGCCCGGCCTCAATTCCTATTTTCAAGAAATTTCATTTTCTAAGCTTCTTTCACTTTTCTCTTGGACATTCCCATGTTTTTCAACTAAACAGTACTTCCCTGTTTGTAACAGAGTTGTCACGATGGCTGTTAGAAAACATTTGCCCCTTTTTTCATAAGTGCAGTATGTAATGCGATAATACAGAAGTGAAAGAACAAGTCTCCTGCAGGTGTGAAGAGAACCACCCTTGGGGGGAAAAAGTAACAGGGCAATGAAGAGTAACAAATTACTCAGTCCCCAGGAGAAGCAAGTCAACTCTAACTAGAAGGCCTGATGAAAAGATAATTTTATAATCCATGTTTCCCTTCCCAACACATCAAAGACACAATAAAATGAGCATACTCCCTGATCTTCTTTGCATATATGTAACTATAATGTCAAATAAAAAATAACTGTACAACTGCCTCCTTAGAGTGCAGGGAAGAACTAGGAGGGGGTCAGAGTGGGGAAGCATGATCATTGTACCCTGTCTTTTCTTCTTAGCAGTTGCAGTGCCATTATAGGAGAGCTAGGGTCCTGCACAGAAGACCTACGGATGTGAACAATTCACTTAGCACATTTTTCTTTGGCTGTAGAATTTTCAACCCATCTGGCATATATCAAAGATTCAGGGACAATAACATAGGTATACGATAACATAGGTATGGCCATTCTAAATGCACTTTGCTCTGAAATGCATAAGGGGTTGACAACTGCCACTCTCTGCCCATCTACTACCATCAAAAAGCCTCAGTATTATATAAAATTCAATTTTTTGTGTGTCCAGACCATTGTAGGATCTCACAAGTAATAACCCAAACCAACATCATCATAATATAATGATCAAAACAACAGCTACAAGAAGAGCAGGTAACATTTTGAGCCACAGGTGCCAGATTCTGTGTGTGTGTGTGTGTGTGTGTGTGTGTGTGTGTGTGTGTATTTTTACATTAATCCTCTGAATTAATCTGCTGGGTAGACATTTCTACTTTATGGAAGCTCAAAAGTGTGAGCTTTAGGCCGGGCACGGTGGCTCACACCTGTAATCCCAGCACTTTGGGAGGCCGAGGCAGGTGGATCACCTGAGGTCAGGAGTTCGAGACCAGCCGGACCAACATGAAGAAACCCCATCTCTACTAAAAATACAAATAAAATGAGCTGGGCATGGTGGCACATGCCGGTAATCCCAGCTACTCGGGAGGCTGAGGCAGAAGTGCTTGAACCCAGGAAGCAAAGGGTTTTGGTGAGCCGAGATCGCACCACTGCATGCCTGCCGGGGTGACAGAGCAAGACTCCGTCTCAAAAAAAAAAAAAAAAACTGAGCTTTACTTGGACAAGGTTCCAGAGATAGTAAATGATGGTTTTTAGAATCTGGGTCTATCTACTCCAAAGAGTTACCAAATTAAGCTTAACTGTCTCATCAATATCTCAAGCTCAAGATTAAGGGTAACCCCAAGCTTTTTCCTAACCAGTCAACATATTCAACCAATGAATGTAATGCTATGATATTATGAGTCTAAAATAAAATTCTCAATTATACAATTATTAATAAAACAAAGACCAATAAACTTCACAGCTGGGAGAGAGGTATGAGAAACATAACTGTAATCAACATTTGGAAATAAGAAACAAAGTTCAAGGATTTGGCTTTTACAAAAGCCAACAGGAAAATCAGGACGTAGGCTGAGTGCCATGACTCATGCCTGTAATTCCAGCACTTTGGGAGGCCGAGGCAGGCAGATCACTTGAGGTCAGGAGGTTGAGACCAGCCTGGCCAATATGGTGAAACCCCGTCTCTACTAAAAATACAAAAATTAGCCAGACATGGTGGCACACGCCTGTAGTCTCAGCTACTCGGGAGGCTGAGGCAGAAGAATCACTTGAACCTGGGAGGCGGAGGTTGCAGTGGCTGAGATCGCACCACTGCACTCCAGCCTGGGCAACAGAGTGAGACTCCGTCTCAGAAAAAAAACAAAAAACAAAAAAAAAACAAAATTAGCTAGGCATGGTGGTGCACGCCTGTAATCCCAGCTACTCGGGAGGCTGAGGCAGGAGAATTGCTTGAACCTGGTGGGTTAGGGAGGAGGTTGCAGTGAGCAAGATGGCATCACTGCACTCCAGCCTGGGTGACAGGAGACTCCATCTCAAACAAAGAAAAAAAAAAGAAAACCAGGATGTGCCAGTCTGTGTCTCTGAGAGGGAGGGCAAGTACAGAGACCCTTGTGGGACCCTAAAATCAGTATCGTGGAAACTGAAGGTCACGTTCCTCCCCCTCAGAGTGAGGACAGGAGGAGGCTGGTCTGTGGAACCGAAGCAAACCTTAGATGGAAGGAAACTTTCAGAGGAAATGATTTAAGCTTTTTTGGTAAGTAGGGTATTTTTAAAATTCTTTTAAAAAGTTCTTATTTCCATCTTAAGTCTGCACAAATAAAAATAATTGTCAGTTTTCAAAGGGTCTTGTGGTTCACGTGAGGGAGGGCATTTGGCTTATTTTCCTTCAAACTTCCAGGTCTTGGGAGTTTTTCTTATTTTGAAGGAAAACCTGAGTTCCCAGAGAGAAAATGGAGGCAGCAGATGTTCCCAACGATGACTGGAGTATTGTCTTACACTGGTAGCAATACAGTAAAAGAAGGATATAGACAGACATGTGACGAAGAGTTGCACAGATATACTTTAGAGATATATGAAGACACCACATTAAAAGAGATTAGCCCTTGACTTTTCATCAGGAAGACGTATTTACCAAATGCTTTAAAAGGCAAAAAAGGTCAGGCGTGGTGGCTCACGCCTATAATCCCAGCCCTTTGGGAGGCCGAGGCAGGCAGATCACCTGAGGTTAGGAGTTTGAGACCAGACTGGCCAACATGGTGAAACCCCATCTCTACTGAAAATACAAAAATCAGCCAGGCGTGGTGGCAGGTGCCGATAATCTCAGCTACTTGGGAGGCTGAGGTGGAAGAATCGCTTGAACCTGGGAGGCAGAGGTTGCAGTCAGCCAAGATCGCACTAGTGCACTCAGCCTGGGTGACAAGAGTGAGACTCCATCTCAAAAAATAAAAATAAAAATGAAAAAAAAAATGAAAAAAAATTTAAAAAAGCAAAAGAACATTCTAGATAGCACTGTCCAATAGATCTTTTCACAATGATGGAAATGTTCTATATCCGCATTAATCAAAATAATAGCCACTGGCCACATGTAGCTATTTAAATTTAAATTTATTTAAAGTAAATACAATTTAAAAACCCAATTCTTTGATTGTACTAGCCACATTTCAAGTTTTGTTCCTGTGCATGTTCCCAGTTTCTTAAGATTACCTCTGTTAGTACATTTATTACATCATATTATAATTCTCTGTTCAGTTTCAACTGTGATATAAGGACTAAGAAATATGCAATTCTCTACTTCAGTACTAAGCAGGATCCGGTACACTACAGGCACATAATAAATCTTAGTACGAGGATAAGTGAATAGATGGATGGAAGAAAGAATCACTAAGCCTCTGGTCTGTTCTCACATTTACTTCCCAGAGGACTTGTTCATAGAATCGCTATGTCATTTACACCAAACTTTAAAACCAAATGAATCCTATGATTATAAGAATATCAATAAAGATCAAAATGAGACTTAGATATTGTTGATGGTGATGGTAACAATAAAAATCAATAATCTTCTCATGAGAATGCTGTGTTCTTGCCTCTCAATAACATTGTTCTCCATCAGTTCCCAAACATTTTGGTAAGAAAGCTGTTTTCTTGCTTTTCATGTGTTTTTCCCTATAAATTCCGTAAGTTTCTAGATGCCCAAGCTCCTTCTCCCAAAGGTGTCCTAGAGACCAAACCTGAACTTTGAAGCCAGGGGCCAAAAACTTTCTCTATAAAAGGCCAGAGAATAAATATTTTAGGCACTGCAGGACGCATAGTCTCCGTCGCACCCACTCATCTCTGCTGAAAGCAGCCATAGACAGCAAAACAAATTCACAATGGCTGTATTCCAATAAAGCTATAGTTATGGACACTGAAGTCTGAATTTCATATAATATTCTTTTTTTTTTCTGAGACGGAGTCTTGCTCTGTCGCCCAGGCTGGAGTGCAGTGGTGCGATCTCGGCTCACTGCAAGTCCGCCTCCCGGGTTCACGCTATTCTCCTGCCTCAGCCTCCGGAGTAGCTGGGACTACAGGCGCCCACCACCACAACTGGCTAATGTAATTTTCATGTTTCATGAAATATTATTCTTCTTTTTTTCCCCAACCATTAAAAAATGTAACGATTTTCTCAGCTCGTCAGTACTATAGAACCAGGCTTTGGGGTTTGGCCCCAATAGGGTTTGCCAACCTCCATTCTAAGGCCTGTTTCCTGATCATGTGCTTCCCATTAAAAGTTTCAGGTAACAAAGTCACAGAGATATCCTGATTCTAATAGAAACTAACTGCTTATTGTATACAACAAGATATTCAATAGCTCTACACTCCAGCAGTTCCAGAGGCCAACCAGGAGCCACACCAGGAAGTGTTGGTTTGGGGACGGGGAATGGTGGAGGTGAGAGCTATCCTTTATTCACCCACCTACCCCTGGTGGCAGCTCCAGCTGTGGTCACCATCAGCTGAGCAGACAGATGAAGCCTCAGCTGGTCTCAAGATCCTTTTATAAACCAGTTTTGTCCAGACTTCTATTAGTCAAAATCCTGATCTACATAAGAGTTTCTGCAAGCCCATTAATTATGCCTTTGATCTGCAGTTACATTATCTTCAATTAAGCATTAATATATTGTGCGTGAACTGACACCGTGTCATGCAAAATGGTGAGGCCCCTGGAATACGTTTCCAAAGCCAGCCTTAGAAATAGAGCTGCGTAGGCAGCGAAATATTTGTTTTCAAATTCATCTGTGTACATTTGCAAAATTACTGCTCTCTAAATTTTCTTTGAAATGTCTGACCTGCTGTTCATAAGTCAAAAAATATAATCTTTTGTAGGAATCCAATTGGTAAATTGTGTTAAAAAAATATTAGACTGCCTACTGCCATTAGATGGTGGGTATTTGGGCCTCCCACAGTTGGTGTTACCTTAAAGAAAAACTGCCTTAATTGCTATGTGGCCCTCATGGACCATGCTGTAGTAAGATGATTTTGCCTTCATCAATTAATAGCCCCCAAATTCCAGAACAATTGTAGAATGAAGAGGATTCTATTTTTTAAAAGCCAAATGATATGCTAATGTAACACAGATAAAGAGGTAAGAGGCCCAGCTGGTCTTCCTAGCTCCACACTGGCAGTTTTTTCTTTCCGTATTTTGCAAAATGAGCAAAGAAGGTATTTGTTTTTAAAATACTGGCAGAAGAAAGCTCCTAGATCAACACAGAGTCTACATTTTAAATAACATTTAGGCTGCTGAATGAGGTATGCCCTAAACTCCTAGAGACCAGGTGTGACACTGAGACATGGGCCAATTTCAACACTTACCTGAAAGGTATCCAAATCACTTTGGTCAGATATCAAGTTAGCGATCTGGTGAGACACAGTATTTCCCAATTTGGGCTGAGCTAGGAATATTGTAAAAATGGGTGTATATTACAAAAAATGTGACATAATCATTTCAAAGCAGAAATGCATAAAATGTATAGAGAAAAGGGGATGAACTGTACATTTTAAATCTCAAGGTAGACCTTCAATATACCAAATGGACCACCCATTTTTGTCACTCCCTGGACTTCTCAATAGGACTTTAAGGTTAACAGGGTGGGTGGCCTACTTAATTCTTATATTAGTGTATTCAGCTTCCTGTCCAATGCTACATCCTGCATAAATTTACACAAAGGCAAAATCTAAGAGTCCTGAGCTGGGATTTCCCAGTATCTTCTGATGACTATAGATGGCTTGCATTGCTGAAATAAGGTCAGAGAGTTCATTTCTGCTACCCTAGAAGAAGGCTAGGGAATGAAGAAATGAGGAAAAAGTGGAATGAAATCAATACTAAGACTTTAAGTTGGAAATGTACTTAGCCGTCTTCTTGACTGGTGGTTTTCAACCGTGGGTGGGCATAAAAAGCACTTATGAAGGTTCTTAAATATACGCATGCTTGGGCCCCATTCTAAGATTCTCATTCAGAAGATAAGCGCTCTGGAGCCTAACTGTGAGTTTTAAAAGCTTTGAGCCCTAGATCTTGATAAGGGTAATAATTACATTAGTTCTGATGTACCCCTAGGATTGAAAACCACTGACAGTCATGTATAGATAAGAAACTGAGACTTAGAAATGTAAGTCACTTTGCCAAAATCCAACATGCTCGAGTTCAAAATACAAACAATGGAGGAAAATTATGTGAACACCTGACTGGGCACCTTAGGAGGGCTCCATGTTGAAGGAGTCCCATTGTGTCTTGGATTCAAGACAGAGATACATGCATCTTAGACACCGTATATCTATATAACCAGCAAGATATTTCTGTGACAGATAGTAGTAAAGTGTTTTAATGTAATACAATCAGATATATTATGAAAATATTCAGATGGACGAGAGTAAAGTATCTTGAAAGGGTAGCTTTGTCAATATCACACAAGTATGTGGTATAAGCCAATTGTAGCCCTGCCAGCTGTGGCCATTTTCCTGAATCTCAAAATATCCAAAAAATTACTAGTTTCACCATTCCACCTATCTTAATGCATGGATAGATTTCAAACTAACACAATGAAAAGGAAGGAAAGTGGGGTGTTAGGTGGCACCTCTGTACAAATGAAAAAAAAGTATGCCTCTTCCTCCAAGCTGACACAGCCCCGGGGCCATGCCAGGGTACACTGGGAAGAACAATTGCTAGATTTCAGCCCTTGCTAGTCCCCTCAATAAGGAATCCTGGTTCAAGGAACAACCTGCATGATCATATCGAGTCATCTAAAGCACAGGTCAGCCAACTACAGCCCAAATCTGGGCTGCCACCTGTGTATGGCCCTTGAGCTAAGAATTGTTTTCATATTCTTAAATAGCAGGGAAAAACAAAAGAAGAATGTTTTGTGATGTGAAAATTATATGAAATGTATACTTCAGTGTCCACAAATGAATTTTTATTGGAATACAGCCATGCTCATTCATTTACATATTGTCTATGGATACTTTTACATGACAAAAAACAGAGTAAGTAGTTGCCACAGAGACAGTATGGCCCACAAAACCTAAAATATTCACTATCTGCCTCTTTACAGAGAAATTTTGTTAATCCCTGATTTAATGGGAAGAAAAGAACTACTAGTAAACCAAATTCCTTTTGCAGACATCATAAAAAGTTCCAAGCAAACATGGCAGGTGAAACAGTTTATACATACAAACCCGAAACTGAGACAACGATGGAGGAAGGTCAACTTCATTACCCAGCCACCTTGACAGTACCTTTAAATGTCATCAATCAGAATGTGCCTTGCAGGACTTGCAGGGGCTCATTATAAATTACAGCACACCGGCCACTGACACAATCCAGGGAGGGTAACAGGGCTCTGGTGACGTAACATGATAAAGAGATTTCGGTGTAGAGCTCTACATGGCACAGAGCTGGAGAATTTCCAGGAAATTTAATTTCTAGAGTGCCACCTTTGACTATCCAAGACAATTCCATCCAAGCACTGAGCATCTTTGAAGAAAATTTTATCTTCTGGAAATGCTTGCCACTGGGGGTCATCCTCCAAAATATAGATTTGAAGCTATTTTTTCCAATGAGACAGACTAAATCCAGGATGTAGATTTTCCAATTAGACTCCTTTTAAACATCTGTTGGTAGGCTGCGTTTAACATTAGTTATTTGTGCAAAGCACAATTTGATTAGACTGTCTGAAACCAAGCCAAAGTCTGCAAAATAATAGCTCAATTAAATTCTGTTTTGCTTTCATTTGTCTTAGATTTTCCTGAGTGTGATACTGTTGCAAATAATCAAGTAAACCAATTCCTTTCAAAATGAGAGATTTAGGTGTATTTTCCTTCCTCCCTGCAAGTATATTCCATCTTCACTACGCTTCACTGAACGTAATCTTGACACCAAATACATTTCTGTATTTTGCCTTTAGTCTCCTTTAATTTTCTATACTTATCAATTAAAGTTCTATGCCATTAATATTATACCTTAAACGGATTAGCAAATGTACAAAGGCAGGCACAGGGCATTAGGGTAGTCTAACTGCACTACAGGAATGTTCTGATTTTCACTCCATACCTGGCAGGATTCATTTCATCAACCCAATGAAAGATTTAGGCAGGACTGACACGGGATTTTTTTAAATGCTGTTTTTATGGTCTTGAAATGTTTCTAGGGGCTCGCGAACCTGAGACCAGTCTGAAGCCTCTTCAACTGTGAACCAGTATCAATTTTCCTTTCTTTTTGGCTTAGGTATTTTACTCCTTCCTTCAGTCACTCATTCACCACTCAGTTATTCACTAACTCATTCATGAATAACTGTCTACGTTTTATGTCAGGAATGGGGTGGAATGTCACAGCATCAAGGTTTCAGATTAAGGACCAGTTCTTTGCTGGTGAGACTACCTATCATTAATTCATGTAAAATTCTGGAAGACAAGAACAAAACAAAGACCAGGATGGAATTTTTAGAAGAGCACGACCCTTATTTGTGCCTAAAATGACACATTTAGGAAAACACTGCGGAATCAAAATAATGCTGGTAAAAGTAGTTAGTAGCACAGATGATGACAGAAGCTAAACTTTATTAAGTACTTTTTATATGTCTTTCTAAGCTATTTACAGATATTACTCAGCTAATATTCATAACAACACCATGGGATAAATGCTATGATTACCACATTTTACAGATGAAGAGCCTGATGTCCTCCCATCAATTCCGGCTACCCACAAGTTGATTATAAGCAAAAGGATGGTCCACATTACACAGCTAAAACATGCATTTGAAAAATGGCCAATACCAAGTGAACTAAAATATAACTTGGAATTTACTAGGTTATTTTCCCTTTAAAAACAGCTTTCACGCTGCACACAGTGGCTCACGCCTATAATCCCAGCACTTTGGGAGGCTGAGGTGGGCAAATCATTTGAGGTCAGGAGTTTGAGACCAGCCTGGCCAACATGGTGAAACCTCATCCGTAGTAAAAATATAAAAAAGTGGCTGGGTGTGGTGGTGCGCCCCTGTAATCCCAGCTACTCCAGAGGCTGAGGCGGGAGAATCGCTTGAACCCTGGAGGCGGAGGTTGCAGTGAGCTGAGATCATGCCAGCGCACTCCGTCCTGGGCGACAGATCGAGACTCCATCTCAACAAAGCAAAACAAAACAAAACAAAACAAAAAAACCCCACAGTTTTTACACAGGCACTTTTCATGCATTAATCAGTTAATCTTCACAACCGCCTTAGGTAGGTGAGGTTACCAGCCACATTTTCTAGATAAGAAAACAGAAGTACAGAGAGGTTAAGCTACTTTTCCAAGGTCACACGGGATAAAAGGTGGTACTGGGATTATAACCTGCCAGTCAGACACCAGAGGCCATGGTATTAATCACAATGTAATGCTGCCTCCTCCCCCAACATGTTCTGACATATCAATCTCCAAAACTCAACCATGCAGCTGAGTTTGTGTGGCTGTCCAGTGTAAAAGGACAAATGACATTTCAGATCTGTTCAAGAAGAGATATGGTTTTAGGATAAGAAAGCGATTTGCCCAGTCTCATTTAAGGTTACAGGGAAAAACACAAAGCATATGTTTAAGTTTAGGTAATACTTCAATAGTTACCACAGAGTCTATTAGGCTTCCCAGAAAAAAGACCTCTCCACTCTGACATGGATCAGCATAGACTATGGTCAGATAAGTCTATGGCAAGCTTGGCAAACAGAAGGTGCATATAGCACTTTTCCCATCTCCAGTGCCCATGGCAGACATACCTAATCAATCGTGGCACTCTTCAGAGCCCATCCTAGACCCACAGTCCTTCAAACGGCACTCTAGGTAGAGACACTTCATATCCTCATCAAAGTTGGTAGTCACAACAAAACCTCTTCGGTGTGTAATTCTATGTGGTTCAGACCCTTATTCTGTTTCTAGAATAAATAACAATCCCTTTATGCTCTCAAACAAACAGCAAACCAGACATAATTTCACTGATGTCTTATTGAAAGCAATTTCATTAAGTCTGACAAAGCGGCTCTACCATGTGCAGACAAGGGAGTGTCTCGCCTTAAGGTCTTATAGTCAGAGGAGATCAGAAGAAACCTTCTAGGGGGCAGTGGTAGATACCAATGGAAGAGAAGCATGCAGTCACATGGTGGAGAACTTAGGAACGGGACAGCCCTTCACATCATGTGGTTTTTAGTTTCTTTCTGAAGAAAGCAGACAAAGATATTCTCCTGAAATTAAACTCACACACAATTTAATCACCAAAGGTCTTCTTTCTAAACAGCAGGCAACACAGTACACAGTATCTGCAATTCTGGATTTTGGGGACTCTGAACCGTTACCAAATGGACTGCGCTTCTATCCAGCTCCTTACAAAGGAATGATGACTCTGAATTCATGACTCTCTCCCCTCTCCCCAGTCAGAAGGCTATAAACTTCTTCTCGGGACATCTAATGTAATGCAAAGCTGGAATGCTAATTAACTAGATGAAGGCAGCAGGATGGAGACATGGTATGATACATAATGGTTCTGAAGAGCAGAATGACATGGCGTTCGAGGAGAGGCAACAAGCAGTTGATAGGAGGTGAGCGATGCATAAAGAACAGAAGATTCTTTGAGGGCAGGGGGTGACGGGTTGGAAAAAGTCTTTGCCAAAATCCAAACAGGTGGCACCTGAAGGGACAGCTCTAGAATAAGGTGGCAGCAGGGGAAACACAGAAAAAGGAACGGACAGAAAATACCAGCAGAAGGAAAAATGGCACCCGTGAGGATGAATAACATGCTGAAGATGAAGGAAATTCCTAGGTCAGTGATGACTCAAATGACTGTGACTAATAAGACCTGGGGACACAAAAGGGATCTGCTGGATTAGAGATACTGAAATCCATGTGAAGACGAGCTAAGAGAGAACCACAGGTGGGCACTCAGGAGCAGTACAACAGGTCTGGGGGCACCCATGTGTGTGAAGGTTCTAGAACAAGCACACAGCCCAGATGCACTGAAATTAAAGGGGATCAAAGAAACTGAACTTGGGGGAAAGAGTGAACTTGTGTTCCAGAAGTGAACTGGGAAGCAGAAAGAAAATAGCATGGAGGCCGGGGGTACTGATTTGAAGAAGTTTAAAAGATGGCAATTTCCAAAAACACAAGTTAGCCCATGCAATGTATTACTAAGGAGGCCAGACAGGTTAGAAGGATGGAGACATGGCCACTAAATTTAGTGACAATAAAATTCAAGAAAATGATGAGGAGAAAAGCCAGACTTGGGAGGAGTTTAGGAAAGAACGTGACTGAGGGAAAAAAAAAAAAAAAACCACCACAAGGAAGCAGCAGGCACAATATTCTGAGTCTAAAAACTTGGCAGCAAAAGAAGGAGCTAGAGGAGAGTAGCTGGGAAGGATCGAGTCATTCAAAGTTTTGGAACTACCCATTTAAACTCCACATTTACCATGAGCACCGCTAAATGTTGAGCTCTGTCTGCTTGAATATTTACCAAAGTTCTTCAATGGGACATAATGTAAAAGGACAAGGGCTGGCGCTCTTTGCCCAATTGTGTCCAGCAGCTTTAAATTCCACTACTTAAGTAGTTAAAAATCTGTTCTTTTGTTGAAGGAGAGAACTTATGAATAGAAGGCAGCAACCCTAGACCCTTTAGAAATGACTAGTATTCAGTCCCTGTAATTTACTGGTCAATAATTTCAAACTCAAACAATCCCAACAGCAAGGTGGCTGACGTCCACCAAAAGTTCAAAATGGGATATGTTCTCTTTAAAATTTTGAGAGCGACTAAATATGACAACCATCTGATGTATGAAAATTATTCACAACCAAAAACAGACAGTCTGGAAATAGCCGGGATGACTTCATTTAGACAGAATTACCCAAATCTGTTTCTAATATACACAGTACACATAATAAATTTTTACAATATGACAAGGAAAACAAACTTAATAAAAGTTCCCGATCTTTTGTTACACAAGCATGCTATATCCATGCTATGTTTATAATAGTTTGCTCATGATATCACAGCTCAGTAACAAAGGCCCAAGCAATACAAAAACAGTTACTAGGCATGACATCAGCTCACAACTACCGTAATTACATCGGTACACAAATTTCCCAAACTGTACATTTTCCAAACTGCTTCTCAATTTCAACGGCTGCCTTTAGACAATTACTTGCAGAGCTGTCTGCAGGCTTTGAGTAATACCCGTCTTTCTTCTCTTTCCCAAGCGTCATTTCCCTTTAGAAAGTGCATATTTCAATTATAAGCACTATTTTTCAAATATGCCCATCAACATATGTCCAAATTAGGAGACGATGTGGTCTGGTGGTTAGCGAGGAGCATTAAGCATCAGCAACTCTGATTCCATTCCTTTTGCTTTCCCTGTTTGCGGGGCCCAGGTGGTAGCTCAGGGAGAGGCAGCAGAGTGTAATGGATAAAAGCATAGACTCTTGAGCCAGATTGTGTGGGCTAGAATCCCAGCTCTGCCACTTATCAGCTGTATGGCCTTGGACAAGTTAACTTCTCTATGCTCCACTTTCCTCCCCTGTAAAATGGGAATAATAATAGAACTTACCCCATATGGTTGGTGTACAGTAGTTGGCTCCTAGAAGGTACTATATAGTATTTACTATTTAATATGATAATATTATCTTTCTGGGACTCAGTTTCCTGTTTGAAAACCTGGCTTAAATTAACCTGACTTAGGGTAAACTGTTGAATTTTTCTAATGTCAGGGTAGGGGGTTGCAGCCTGGTCACATTATCTCAAGATAGTGAAGTTCAATGAGTAAAGTTTGAATGAATGAATGCATGAATGTATGAATGAATGAACGAAAATATAGGTCCTGAAAATAACCTATAGTTACAGAAGTGAAAAATACTATATTGTGGAAATTGAGCTTCATCCTATTTTCTCTAATAGCTTATTTTCATGTTCCTGCAATGAATGTTGATAACCACCTCTGACCCAATAGAAATAGTAAGTGTAGGGAAAACAGATATGGCCTCGTGATTTTAAAAGTGTATTTCTCTAAGGACCAAACTTTTCGAGCCCATCCTATATGCACAACCTCTGTCTCACTGTGTTGTGTGGTCAGCTGGCTTTCCTGACCGGGCAGGGTGCCAGGGGAGTGCGACTACCTCCATTGTCACTTCTGGTCCATGGTATTGCACCAAATGCTGTTATTCTAGGATCCAGGAAATTTTCTAACCACTGGACAGGGTCCAATGGTGTGTGCTAATGAGTTTCAGATCGGAGAACCTCACTGTGCATGTGTCAGGAAAGTGCCACGGTTTATAGCAAGGTGGGGGGAGGGAAGAAAAGACACACCAAAAGAAAAAACAGTAGTTAAAAAATGCTGGCTACTCAAATTGACAGGGAACGTGACCTCTGCACTTGAGCAGAAATTCTTGCAGACTTACAAAATAAAGGAGTTTGCTTTTATCGCACACTGTGAGACTCATATGGAAAAATGGAAAACACTACATCACTTGACCTCAGTGTGCCCCCTTTCAACCACAGACGAATATTGTGTACAAAAATTCTAAATCAACTTAAGATGTTCCCAAAAAAAAAAAAAGAGAGAGGCTTTAATTTTCTACATTAGACTTGATGATCACTATTTTGGTTCTGAGATTTTGCTTAGAAGACTCACACAGGAAAAAGACTCAAAATTCCAGGAAGAGTATTTTACCACTTTGGGGATAATGATGTAGTGGTCTCTATCGGGGGCGCGCATCACCGTCTATATTCCCATTGCACTGGAGAATACTGAGCAAGCCTGACTTGCCCAGGCCTGAAAGTCACTCAAGACTAAAATCATGATTATTTGCTTACATTAACAGAACACTAAAACCAATTTTAAACAACTTAAGGAAACTCGAGCCATCTTTGCTTGGTGATTCACTGCCATGGGAAACCAAGAAGCTCTTTTCTCCCTTCAAGGCAGCCAATAGGCTTGATAGCAAGACCTCATTGTGGGATCACAGCCTATCCAAAAAGAAGCCGCCCTTCTGCTGCTGTTGCTGCTGCTTTTATTTTTTTCGTTAAGAAGAATCACTTCTTAGGAGAGTCTAACAGAACTTTTGAGTAATGAGATTACATTTCAGTTTTTTTTCTTTTGCCACACTTAGTCCTGGGGACTTTAAAAATCCAATTCTTTCACATCCTCGAACTGTCATCAACATTTTTTCAGATGGTGTCAATAAAATTGATTGCTTACAGTTCTGAATTCTGTTCTGCACATGGAAACAATATAATTTATTTTAAAGAATTTTCATTAGGGATGGAAGGAGAAATGGAACCTCAGGAAACCCACCCACAACATTTGGGGAGGGGAGGGAGGGAGCAAATCCAAAGCAAAGTAAATGTCCTGAACATTACCGTACGCTGGAAACTTTGACAAAACTTCCTGATGTATAAACCCTAAACCTGACTGTTGTGCTGACTGATACATCTTCCTGTCAGATATGGATGATGATTCTGGAGCATTAATATGTTCATTAAATTCTAACTCCCTATACTTAAAATACTCTCTACTTAGGCTCAGAGGCATTTTGACAGCTTTGTTGTCATCATATATGTGAGGCCCCCAGTCTACACAGTTGCAGAGATGCCTCATACCTACAACCAATCTGTTGCTTTTACAAGTTTAATCTAGGTATTAAGCAGCTGATTGTGGAACCACGTTGCTTCGACATCTTCAACTCAGCTGTATATCACAGAAACCACTATGGGTGGTGACAGACTCCCAGGATGCCTAGCAACTGTACATGCCTCTAACTCCTTAATCTGTGATACTACAAAATATGGCTTGCGTTTTCTTTTTTTTCCCCTCTTTCCCCGAAGCACAAGTGGACGACCAGCAAGGGTCCGACAGTGTTATTCCTAATTACCTTTTTTTTCACTCTTGATCCTGTGGCTCTCATAATTAGTTACCTGGGGCTGCAATCCAATTTGAAGTGATGACAAGAAAGTGATCCATGAAAAAGTAATAAGTTAAATCCAATTTCAGCCTTCCTCTAATTAAATGCACATGGAACTAATGACTCCAACCCTAGCATTTTAGTGATCATGGTAATTAGCGAGGTGGGAGTCACTCTCTTTTTCAACACTGGAGGTGTAAACCACAAGGTAAAATGGCAGGAGCACTCTTAATTACATGTGTCATTTTGTCAGCAATTTACACATTTTTGACCAGTCAAGTATGTTTTTTCCCCTGTCCCTCTCCACCTCCTAGCCCCAACAATGATTATAACATACTAGTCCATGTTCCAAACACACGGACGCTCACAAGAGCACTTCAGACTTGAAAATAAGAAATAACTTTGCTTTGCTGTTGTTCACCTCTTTCTGTCCCCACCACACACACACACACGCACATGCACACACACAGACAAATAAAGACATACTTAGGGTAATTATGCAGATCTGAGTCCTCTTAATTGAAATCCAGATATTTATAGTGGAACTGATTTTTGTTGGTTTCAGCTGTCTTTTTTTTCTTATAATATGGAAAATAGAGTAATTTACTTATTTATAGAAAATATGACACTCAGTAGGTGCTGAGTAAACACACATAAAGAGAGAGGCAATAATTAACCTCTTGACGGCATACTGGTTATCTGTGGTTCTAAAAAACCTGGCTTCCCATCCTGGTGCTGTTACTACCTTTGTGCTGTGTAGCAAGTCAGTTAACCTCTCTGTTTCCACTTTCCTCATCCATTAAATGGTTTAAGGACAGTGCCTATGCTACAGAGGAGCTAAGGAGCTGGCCCAGGTTCCCCACTGACTAAACATTCATTATCTACCACACTTTGCATGTGGTGGCAAAGACATGATTACATATAAAATATTAGCATCACATTTGCATTGTAATTCTTAGATACATTGAAACTAGTGATTATATAATTAAATGTCCAAACTGAGTTCCTTATTTTTTTTTTCTTTTTTTTTTGAGACAGAGTCTCGCTGTCACCCAGGCTGGAGGGTAGTGGTGTGATCTCAGCTCACTGCAACCTCTGCCTTCCAGGTTCAAGCAATTCTCCTGCCTCAGCCTCCCGAGTAGCTGGGACTACAGGTGCGTGCCACCACACCCAGCTGATTTTTGCAAGATGGGGTTTCACCTTGTTGGCCAGGCTGGTCATGAACACCTGACCTCATGATCTGCTCGTCTTGGCCTCTCAAAGTGCTGGGTTTATAGGCGTGAGCCACCACACCCAGCCACTTTTTTTTTTTTTTAATCAAAATAGAGTCTTGCTATGTTGCCCAGACCGGCCTCAAACTCCTGAGCTCAAGAGATCCTCTGGCCTCGACCTTCTTAGTAGCTGAGATATGGTGCACACCATTGCAGTTGCACCTGGTTCAAATAGGCATTTTTATTTATTTTTTTTTTTTGAGTTAGGGTCTTGCTCTGTTACCCAGGCTGGAGTGCGGTGGCACCAACATGGCTCACTGTAGCCTCGACCTCCTGGGCTCATTCAATCCTCCCACCTAAGCCATCAGAGTAGCCGGGACTACAGGCACCGAGCCCGGCTAATATTTTTGTATTATTTGTAGAGATGGGGTTTTGCCATGTTGCCCAGGCTGGTCTCTAACTCCTGGACTTAAGTGATCTGCCTGCCTCAGCCTCTCAAAATGCTGGGATTACAGGTGTGAGCCACTGTACATGGGGATACCTTTGAGAGTGACAATTATGAATAAACAAAACCAATCAATAGCCATGGAGTGGGCTGTCCTGGGCAGACTGGGACACAGGGCCACCTATGTACAGCTGAAGTTGAAATAACAAAAACGAACTAACTCATTATATTACAACTTGCACCCAAATTTTGGAGGCAAGGACAAAACAGACTATCGAAGAAAAAAAAAAATCTTAAAGCAGGAGTATGAGCCTGTACCCCAAGGTGAACTTCTTGAGGTTCATGAAATCCCTAAAACTGGATGTGACATTTTGTGTTCATGTGCATTTTTCTGGGAGGAGGGGTCACTGTTTCTACCATATTTGTAATGGTGCATGTAATCGGAAAGACTTAAGAACTATTTATAAAATATTTCTGTTTTATTATTTCTTATCGAGACTTACTTTTAGGGTTTTGGGATTCTCGAAAGTCACGTGATAACAGTAACATCCTAAAGGTATCAAAATTTCAATGCTTTGTATCAATTTAAAATGCTAGGGATGCCAATTCTAGACAATGTTAACTCTAGACATTAAAAAAAAAAAGTTTGCCTCCCTCTCCTAAATTATCCTCCTTACTAATCAGTGCATAGGGCTATTTCTTAAGGGTCAGTACTTCAAAACCATTCCATTTCACTATCAACAACACAAAATTGTAGTTTCCTTTACAGGTTTCCTCTTGCCAATTTGTTCTTTAGTGAATAACGTGGAAATGACATGAGCTACTAAGATTATATGTGGCATTAATGCAAAGCAAAATGCTGCCTAAAGCATGTTTTATAGAACTGCAAATAAAAATGCTAAAAAAACACCTGCTGAATCTTGTATTTTAACGTCCTCCACTTAAAGCAAAAATCCACATGATCACCCTAAGCTTCCAAGTGGACTAAAGGGCTGGCCTTCTAAGTGAGTTTCATTTTCCTTCCAGCGAAATGGCCTTCTGAGTAAGGGGCTCACACATGACATCACCTTGGAAGGAAGGGCATGGGCAGGAGGGAAAACTATCAGATGACTGGCTTCAGGTTCAAATTCGTTATAGAGGGCCTGAAGCTGGTGAGCTTTCCACTGCAGGCAACACACAAAGTTTACTTTCTTTCCTAACTTTAATGCTGCCAGAATACACATGTACTCTTACTTTCTTAGGAGAAAATGTGTCATTTGATTTCCTTCCAGTTTATCTACTCGTGCCAACAACTAAAATGCTTAAAGAACCAAGATGAATTACTACCCAGAAACGGTGGTCAAACTTCCAAAATTTGATCAATAAAATTGCTCATCTACTCACAAATTAATCTTCAGCCAGTAAAGTTACGCATTTTCGAGGTTATGAGTACACCTGCACTGTTAAGCATTTATTTCACTTGTTTAAGCAATCTTCAGAAGTATATAAATATTTATAGAAGAGAGCCTATGCTGGGTGCAGTGGCTCATGCCTGTAATCCTAACACTTCGGGAGGTCAAGGCAGGTGGATCACCTGAGGTCAGGAACTGAAGACCAGCCTGGTCAACATGGTGAAACCAAGTCTCTACTAAAATTACAAAAATTAGCTGGGCGTGGTGGTGCATGCCTGTAGTCCCAGCTACTCGGGAGGCTGAGCAGGAGAATCGCTTGATCCTGGAAGACGGAGGTTGCAGTGAGCCGAGATCGCTCCACTGCACTCCAGCCTGGATGAAAGAGCGAGACTCTATCTCAAAAAAAAGGGCCTACTATTTTCACTCATCTGTAATTTTCTTTTTGCAGCAAAGCCTTGTTAATTTGTTTATAACTCATAAGCCTCCTGAAGGCAGGGTGTGTATCTTCAACAGTTCTGTATCCCATGAACACCAGCACCATGCCCAGCCTGCTTCGGAAATGTTCACCAACTTGCACTTAATTAATTCAGATCATTCTGAGTCTGAATTTATGATGGGGCCAATTTTCAATTTTCATTTGTATCATTCATAAAAAAATTTGCAAAGCAAATGAACAGACTAAGTAAAAAGATAATTTTGGTTACTAAGTAGAATATTTCTCAAGAACTTCAGAAGCAATATCTACACCCGATTAATGCCTTCATTAATAAACCACATCACCGAAGAATGTGACCAGCTCAGATTTGGTTCAGTATGTGGATCTGCAAAGAGTGTCATTTCTCTCTTATTTACTCTCATCTCCCTGAAATTAGACCAAATTGGTGATGTTTGACTACATTTTATGATCTCTATCGAGTAACCACTTATAGCCTTCTCTAACTTTCCATTTTCTTTTGTTTGTATCATCAGCCTGTGAAACCAGAGAGCGCTGCCAAACATAAAGCAGGGAAGTGTGAGATATGCTTAAAATATGAGTCACAGTATATTTGGGGATTTGGGTTTCTTTTTTTTTTTTTCCCTCAAGCTATCAGCAGATCAAATCCTTCTTCCCTGTCAAGCCTTCCTCTATGCAGAAGATCTGAAATTTGCTAAAATCGGTCTCTCAGTGTAGTTATGAAGGGTGAGAAGATCAGAGATGAGCACTGTTAAGATTTGCTGTAGGACTTCCCTTTCATTTCAGAGCCACTCCGGCGGAGATGCCTCAGCAAGGATGCAGTATGGCAAGATATATTTAAAGATGAAGGTTATTCCTTCTGTGAATCACGAAGTCTATATGCATATTTTTATAATGAGGTAATATACCATGTGACCTAGGATAGTAATTTCTCCTCTGTTTGTGGAAGGCCAGCCAACTTAATAAAGCTTACTGAATGTGCATGACCCTATCAGGCAGCGGAGGGGTCCTTCAGCAATCGTCTGTGATACACACACACACACACACACACACACACCAGTCCGCCAGCCTTTTAGATTTTCTTCCCCCGGCCAAATCTTAAAGCTGGTCTAAATTCTCTGCTTGGCAACTCCTCTACTTGGGGCGTAGGGGAAAAACTCAAGACATCTTCTTTACCAAAACCAGCGTTCAAGATTACCCCTTCTCCCCCCACTTTTTATACAGACTGAAGTGCTCAGCAGAATGTGTGAGGTTGGTTTTGACGCTGTCCTTGCCAAGAAAAACAGAGCCCTCTATATCATCCTCTTCTGCATGGTGGCTAAAAACCCTGTACCAGGCAAGAAGAAAAAGAGCCCTCAAAAGGAAATCCCCTGAAACTTTACTTCTTATATTTAGCCCTCAAGGAACTTCGTTCATCTTGGAAAAGAAGTTACCTAAAAATGCCATATGTTTTTAAAAAGCAAGTATGAGGGAAAATAATTCTACCATGAAAAAAAACACAAATGATATTCAATACTGAAGAGCACTGTGATCAGACAGATTGTGTATGTGTGTATTTTTTTTATTATCTCCAACCAAAGCTCTACTATGTGTAAGATTTCCCCCCCAATAATATATTTTCATTTTCCTAATGCACTTGAGGCCTGATGAATTCAAGAGGACTCGGGGTATTTTTAAGGCTGCGAGAGCTCCAAGAGGGAGACAAAAAGAATGGACCATCATTTGAATCACTGAGTGACAGGCTGGGCTAGCTCCCTGTATATATTAATAAATTAGAATTTTAATTGTGTCTCTGTCCACAGGAGATGCCCCAGTACTTTAATATGTACCAACAATTGGCTATGTTATGGAATCTGCAGTGTGGCCTCCGCTGCTGACCTCTGAAACACAATTCCCAGTCTGACTACGGAAACTGTTCAGTTTGATCCTTTCAACTTATTTGAATCCTGACAAATAAGCTCACAGCTGAAAGGTCAACATAGTCATATTTCATCCTCCAGAGCTGTTCTTAAGACATCTGCACAACAAAGCACTTCTTACAGCACCTGACATGGGCCCTCAATGGCACTGTACCTCATTAAAAATGTCCCCTGCATGCGCACGCATTCCAAGGCACATGGGCTGGTGATGGTTTACCAAATAAGTGTTTACAGAAGGGTTAGTAAACAAGGCAGATTGTCAGCTTTTCCAATAAAGCGTCACTATAATGCTGAACTCTCTCTGGAAAGTGAGTTTCCCAAGTACATGTAGAAGAACTACAACTTGTTGCTCAAGGTCAGTTTGATCTTTGCAGATAATCTGGGAATAGGCTGTGGTTCACCCTGACCTGTGAAAAGTAAACACAAGCTAGAATTTAGGTTGACCTCATTATCCAATTAATTGGCACCAAGTTATACACCTATTAGCTACTACTTACAGATTCTGTCCCCTCCTGTGATAGCGATGCCCACCTTCACCGACGAAAGTAGTCTGAACCACTTGGGACCCGGGTGCCAAGTGCCCTCTCTTAGACGTGAGCATGAAGACCCTGATTCAAGTTTCTTGGAAGTTTCTATTACAATTTTCTACTTTGAGTCAAAAACCCAAATTAGATTTTTTGCTGTTGTTTTTTGAGATGGAATTTCACTCTTGTCACCCAGGCTGGAGCGCAGTGGTGCGATCTTGGCTCACTGCAACCTCCACCTCCCGGCTTCAAGCGATTCTCCTGCCTCAGCCTCCCTAGTAGCTGGGATTACAGGCACCCGCCACCAAGCTTGGCTAACTTTTGTATTTTTTGGTAGAGATGGAGTTTCACCATGTTGGCCAACTTCGTCTCAAACTCCTGACCTCAAGTGATCCGCCTGCCTCAGTTTCTCAAAGTGCTGGGATTACAGGCGTGAGCCACCATGCCTGGCCCCAAATTAGATTTTTATAAACTTACTCCTTCTTCTCCATTAACCCCTTGCCTTCAATGTGCCTGAAATCAGAAGTTGCTAGAACAACCATTTTTGTATCTTTACATAAAAATTTCTTGCCATTTAAAAATTATTGACCTAAAAACATTCTGAACATATCCGCTGAAGAATTGGGTATACATTATAATCATTACAAGCCATAATATTAAAAGTACCACATCCGCCTCAGGCCGAGTCATAGTTCTTGATGCTATTGACATTCTGGGATGAATCACGGTGTGTCGTGTCCTGTGCATTGTAGCATGTTTGGCAACATCCCTGGCCTGTACTTACTGGATACCAGCAACACCTCTGCCCTGCTAGTTGTGGCAACCAAAAACGTCCTAGACATTCATTGCCCATTGTCTCCTGGTGGCGGGGTGGGTGGTGGGGCGGGGGGGGTGCCAAAATCTTCCCAATTGAGGATGACTACACTAAAGTAAGGCGTGTGTCTGTGTGTGTTCATGCCATTTCTAGACCCAACATAAGAGAATGTGGTGACAATTCTGAGTACTATGAACTTTTCTCATTGGTAACCTACACTGCCTATTAGCAACTCAACACTTAACAACTCCTTATCCTTCTATTATATTCACTAATCAGGAGATCTTACTCCTGACAATAAAACTTTTGGTCAAACACACATTTTCCCCAAAATGTTATACCCTGCTGGTAAACCAAAAATGCACTTTCCACAGAAGATTTTCTTACATGATTTGCAATGCTCAACACAATCTACTCCTGAACTGCTTATCAGTTATCCCAAAGGGTATAATGTCCATTTAAAACGAAAAAGAATTGTTACCTGAAGAGCTGGTTGTTTGTCATTCCTCTTGGGAGATTTTAATCCACTAACTTGCTGCTGCTGTTGCTGCTGAAGAAGGAGCTGTCTTGCCACCTGAAGTGCCTGGAAGGAAAAACAGAAGAAAATCCTTTGCGTTACTACACAGGTTCAGGGGACTCTTCATAAAAAAGGATTCCAGGAAGTGTGCTTTGGGACTGGGTCCTGACTTTCCTATTTCCTGGCAAATGAAACAGCAAACGAAACTTCCCAACAGTCTTAGTTGGAAAACTTTCCAGAATTTGTTTACGTTTCCTTTGACTTGGCCAATTTCATCCACAGTTCCACAGGCATCTAAGCAGACATTTCATTCCTACTAAAGATCTGACATGAAATTTAAGACCATGAGTGATTGGGACTCTGAAGAAAGATGACAGAGAGACCAGGAGGGACCCGAGCAAAGATGAAAACTTGGGAGACACTACAGGGCCCTTTTCAGGGTCACCTTCACCCTCCCCCAATTCTTCTTGGGGAAATGTGGGGACTCAAGTTGAAAGTAATACTTTCACCCCATCTGAGTCCAAATAAAGAGAAAGAACTAAGTGGTGGACCACAAAAAAAATATATACTATGGATTAGGCTATGTAGGAAGGAAGATTAAACAGATGAGACACACCTAGGATGACCTTGATAGAAATCAGAGAGGAAAATTTGGCAAATCTGATCTCTAGTCATCTTAAAGGGGAACATTATGTATCTCTGAACAAAACTGGTTACGTTTATTTATAAATGACCCTTTCAAGCTTACAATATGGGATGGTTTTTCCTTAAAGGTAGACATTGGGGAGGTAGTATGAATTGGAGATAAAGCAGGAAGAAAACAGAAGAGTCCTCTAAAATGTTTAACATATGACTGACAAATCTTTTAAAAGTTCAAGTAGGCCGGGCGTTGTGGCTCACGCCTATAATCCCAGCACTTTGGGAGACTGAGGTAGGCAGATCACTTGAGGGTCAGGAGTTCGAGAACAGCCTGGCCAACATGGTGAAACCCTGTCTCTACTAAAAATACAAAAATTAGCTGGGTGTGGTGGCAGATGCCTGTAATCCCAGCTACTTGGGAGGCTGAGGCAGGAGAAATCACTTGCATCTGGGAGGCAGAGGTTGGAGTGAGTCGAGATCGCACCACAGTGCTTCAGCCTGGGTAACAGAGTAAGCTTCCATCTCAAAAAATAAAATAATAAAATAAAATAAAATAAAATTCAATTAAAAAAAGAAAAAAACAATGTCATCAATAAACCCCCATAAAGACATTCACTGCCAAAGAATTAAGAACAGGAATAATGGCTAGCAACACACCTTTCCAAAGATGGCAGGAGGACCAGCAACAGAAAACTAAAGTTTGAGGATATCGTGCTAGAAAGTCATATGAGAAGTTGGGTTACTTGAGTCAACGCAGCTGAGAACCAAGAATGTACACATGGCAGAGATGTCCAGAATGCTCATTAAATGATGTGCTTAGAGTTTAGACACAAAAGGAGACTTCTTATTATATCAATAATAATTTCTATATGGTAACCAAATTATTTGTGCATCAAAGAAGAGGCATACATAGATGCCATCAATACATGAAAAGGACCTGAGGCTATAGTCTTAGAAAGTTAGCATAATGGACTTATGATGGTAGTGTGTTCCTTAAAAAGGAACAGGTACTTCATTTATATAAGAAAACAACATGGATATTTACAAGAAAAGTTACAGGGACAATGGTGGAATGGAAGAGAGGTAAGAGGGCCTGGGTGTCCCTGTGCATTGAACTCAGAAGAAAGAGGAAACAGAGTAGTCTAGAGGAATAATGTTCTTGAGCAGACACCTAAAAACGTGGAATGTGCAAGAGCAGTGCTTCTCCTAAAAGGACACGCTCACTGAACTGTGCTCATAACTAGAGTTGTAACAACTAATATTTTTAAGATACTGCGTAAGGTTGAGTGGCGCCTTTGTGTTTAAGAGGTGCAAAGGAAAGCTAAGAAACACAAGCACCGATAGATGAATGACAAAGAAAAGACCATGTGAAAGTGGAACCCCGCTATCCCACCTAGCTACTGCATCCACCCCCGTGTCCCAGGGAGGCCTTCTGCCTACTGAACTCACCACGACCAGCCCTTCAGATGTAATGCACGGGCTAGTTCATCTGTGAAGGGAGAGGCAGATTCGACAAAGCCTGCCTGGAAGAGCCTCGAGAAAAGGGGCTGAGTGGGGCATCTGGAAGCCAAGACGCCTGGGAGAGTTGCCTGAGACTCTAGCCTGCTGTCTCAGGGAGGATTCACCATCACTGGACTCCGGGTTTCCTTGTCTCCTTGGAGACGCTCAGTACATGCGTAGGTGTAAAAGTGGGCAGAGTGAAGATTTCATTTATATCATATAAGAAAAATAGTCCCCTTTGCAAGGTGCCTGCAGGAGCAAAAGCCTCTTCTCCTACTATATATGTTCCCTTAGCTATTGCACATGAAGGTTTTACGGCTTTTTCATGTAGCAAGGGAACTGTTATATATTTTAAGCGCTATCATCAGAGTTCTCAGAGTAATAGACTGATCAGCAAAGAAGGATTTGGTTGCTAGTTGGAAAGGCAGAGAGAGGGACTACAGATGACAGTGCAGAGAAAAATATGGTGGGGAAGAGGAGAAAGGTTACACACATTTAACACTAAAATAAAGCAAGCAAAGAAAAACAAAGTAATGAAGACTCTATATAACTTATCACATTCCACCAAATACTGGGAGAATGGGCATTCAATTATTATTATTTATTTATTTATTTATTTTGGAGACAGAGTCTCGCTCTGTCACCCAGGCTGGAGTGCAGTGGTGCAATGTCAGCTCACTGCAACCTCTGCCTCCTGGGTTCAAGCAATTCTCCTGCCTCAGCCTCCTGAGTAGCTAGGACTACAGACGTGTGCCACCACACCCGGCTAATTTTTGTATTTTTAGTAGAGATGGGATTTCACCATGTTGGCCAGGCTGGTCTCTAACTCCTGACCTCAGGTGATCTACCTGCCTCGGCCTCCCAAAGTGCTGGGATTACAGGTGTGAGCCACTGCACCCGGCCTCAATTTTTAAATAGTCAAGTCTCAGAGCAGCTATAGTCAACTCGTCACTTCAGCAAACTGTCTTTAAGAAAAACATTCACACATACACACAAAACTATTCTTTTTTTTTTTTTTTTGGACAAAGTCTTGCTCTGTTGCCCAGGCTGGAGTGCAGTAGCGCAACCTCGATTCACTGCAAACTCTGCCTCCTAGGTTCAAGCAATTCTCCTGCCCGAGCCTCCCGAGTAGCTGGGACTACAGGCACCTGCCACCATGCCTTGCTAGTCTTTGTATTTTCAGTAGAGGCGGGGTTTTGCCTTGTCGGCCAGGCTAGTCTCGAACTCCTGACCTCAGTGATTTGCCCGCCTCGGCTTCCCAAAGTGCTGGGATTACAAGCGTGAGCCACCATGTCCGGCCATCACAAAACTATTCTTATATGAGCATGGTCTCATAAATGTACATAAGGAAAGGAAAGTATAGATCTTAAACTTAAGTTTTCAACAAATGCTTACTGAGCTGGCTCTACAGAATGATCACACACTTCAAAATTACCTACTGGGATCCTCAGATTTAGTTTTCTGGTTTGAAGGGGGTAAAAAAGTCATGTATAACTTTTTTCTTAGACCCAACATAGGGTACATGAACTTAAATAATCATATTGTAAACCCCAGCCTCTTCATACCATCTCATACAGAGGCCCACTAAAGACAATAATCCAAGATACAAGCATGGGGGGAAAAGGTTTGCAAACTTGTATGAACCCAAGGGAAACTGCAGCCAACCTGCTGAACAGAGAACACCACGAGATAAAGATGTGCAAACTGACTTCCAAATTTCAGCCCCCAAATGAATAAACACAGGTAAAATAATTTTAAATATTTGGGATGGGGAGACAACACTAGTGCAGAGAATAATTCATTTTGATGTGAATTGCCATGAATTATCCCACAATAATTCTTTAGCTTTATCATGAGTATGTTAACAGAGTAGGAACAAATTATTATCCATATCCTCCCCAAATTAAAATCCATTTAAAAATTGCCTTAGGTCTCAGCAGGAGTTTTAAAACCTAACTGAACAGAACTTATAACATGCTTTGAAATCAACCACTAAAAGGTGTTTTCTTTTCTAATTTCCATGATATATAAATCACTGTGGTCTAGATTTTAAATTCTCACATGCAAGGAGAGGCAATAAATCCTTAGTGTATAACACTACGTATCTGGGCATTATAATACAAATCTCCAGCATCTATGATTTGTAAAAAGTAAAAAAAAATGCTTATTATAATGTTCAGTGTTGATCAGCGGAAAATGCGGAATGACTGATGGGATCCCCTTTGGAATCTGTGTCAGAGACCGATGTTCACCATGTTTCCTGCAGATGATGACTTGATAGCCATTTTTACCTGTTATGTGATCAGAACAGATTATGTCCTTCATCTCCAACTCCAATGCCTAAATCCCAGAGATAAATCTTTTTTTTTTTTTTTCTTTGAGACAAGGTCTCACTCTGTTACCTGGGCTGAAGTGCAGTAGCACAATCATGGCTCACCGTTGCCTTGACCTCCTGGGCTCAAGCAATCCTCCCACTTCAGCCTCCTGAATAGCTGGAACTACAGGCATGAGCCACCACACCCAACTAATTTTTTCATTTTTGTAGAGACGGGGTCTCACTGTGTTGCCCCAGCTGGTTTCAAACTCCTGCGCTCAAGCAATCCTCCCACTTTGGCCTCTCAAAGTGTTGGGATTACAAGTGTGAGCCACTGTGGCAGGCCAGATATTATTCCAATACAATTAAGGAGTGAGAATGGACTTTTCTTATTTTTATAACGATATCTCAATCACAATTAGAGAAAAGTCCCTTAGGATACATTGTTTGAAGATAAAATTAGATTCTCTGGATACAGAATGCGTGTGGATATGTGTTTGCGTGTATGGGACAGGGAGAGAGAAGGGTGAAAAAGGAAGGAGAGGGCAATCAGCAGAAAGAGAGAGACAGAAAGGATATGAATAAATGAAAGAATTTCTCCTTTAAGAAGCAAGGATCAACTCTGACTCAAGTTCCAGATCAATTGCTAATGTAAATAACTTAAAAGGTCCAATCCCATCTCTGGAGACCTTTTACTCTTGGTGGTGGTTCCTGGGCGGGTTGAGTCAACACTTCCTTTATAACAGATGTGACAATTGCCTGGCACTGGATAACCTAGTGCTGTATTTTCATGCTAGGCTTGGGTTACAGTAAAGACACAGTTTGAGGATGTCACAGAGTGGAGGTGAATGATAAAACCAGGCACTTAGAGCCCAGTTGCACACATCCACATTTATTTTCCTTCAAGCTAAAATAAGTGGCTCTCTGAGCTAAAAGAAGAAGCGGGTGGGGCAGGGGGAGTGGTGGCAGGCACGAATCACTTTCATCTCTTCTGTGAATTGACTAGTCTCCCATCTATGCCCGGATCTGCACAAGGAGCTGGAACTGCCCGATGGCTGGCATGCCATGGTCCACGGCCAGCTCTCAGCACTCAGAGCCAGTGAGATGGCCCTCTCGCTGCTGGCTCGGTAGGTCATGTTTTCATACTAACTTGGAACCTGGACATTTTTGACACACCTTCCATTCTCTTGGTCCAAGATTACTTCATTCTCATCAGTGCCTTCATATTCTTAGTAAATAAGTGCCATCTGTTATTTACAAATTATGTTTTACATAAGCGTGTTTACAACTTCTGAGCTATTTACATTCTAAGATCATAGCAGGTGCTTATATTTAGGGGCTAGGTAATTCTATGTTTAGCATGTTTATCAAGGTAGCCGATGTTCAAAAACATGTCTACCATATTTTAAGAAACATCAACAAGTTTATATAAAACATTGTTTGAACAGGCATGCACACATACATAAAGCAAGCTGGTAGAAGGAGAAAATCTTTCTAAAATGTTTTGCATAACACACTTGGTGACGGGGTCTGAGATAACCAACTGACACATGGAGGTCTTCAAAAAATATGACTAACTGGAAAGTTTCTAGTCACGGGTCAGCAAACTATAGCCCATGGACCAAATTCGGTCTATCACCTGTTTTGTATCATCTGTCATATATCAGCTCATGATATAAGAATGGTTTTTGCTTACTTAAATGGTTGAGAAAAAAATAAAATAAGATTATATTATGACATGTGAAACTTAGATGGCATTCAAATTTTGGTATTTACCAACAAAGTTTTATTGGAATACAGTTAAGCTCATTCCCTTATATATAATCTATGGCTACTTTTGTGCTACAAATGGAGTCAAGGACTTTTGACAGAGACCACATGGCCCTTGAGACCTAAAATATTTCTTATCTGGCTCTTTACTAGAAAAGTCTGTCAATCCCCGTCTTAGGTTGCTATCCGTAGTCTGAGATCCCCAAAGATTTCACTGGATAGAATCTTTTTTTTTTTTTTTTGAGACGGAGTCTTTCTCTGTCCCCCAGGCTGGAGTGCAGTGGCGCGATCTCGGCTCACTGCAAGCTTATATAAACACAACTTTCAATCAGTTTCCCAAAATAATTTTAGAGTTTGGCCAAGGAGCAAGAACATTATTAATTAGCTGTTCTTTAAGCTCAAATTCAATGTTGATGTTCTGAAAAGGAAATACATCCATGTGCTTCTTGATCTGAAACTGTTTAAAACTTGCCTCAAACTTTGAAGATGTGTTTCTGCTGGTAGGTAATTGACAGCAGTTCAGATCAGTATGAGATACTGAGCACCCACAGAGTGAAGACGGCACGCGCCTTATTGGTGGCCAGTCGAGAGTTGGTTATTTCCTGTCTGCCCTGAGAAGTTGTCCCATTTCCAGCTTGAAAGGCTGGTCTGAGTCAGCCATCCTTCTTCTAATTTCTTTTCCTAGACTCTCCCCACCCCTCAAGATCAAACCTGTTTTTCAGATAATTTCATGGGCTAATCAACAGTCACTGTGGATATAAGGGTGGGAGGAAAAGCTTGTAAAAAAAGAAAAGCAGCATGGGAAGATTAGTAGGCAAGGAGTCATGTTCTCTCCTCTGTTTCTCATCCTCTACATACTCTTTGAGTCCCTCTAGAGAGCCTGGTTCCCCTAAACTAGTTTGCTATCTTTGTTCAACCCCAGCAACCAAAGCAGTGATCATTTAACACAATCTGACAATCACTCTGTAGCAAGACCCGGGACTGAGTATGCAAGGAAATTTCATCACCTTCTTGCTTTAGACAGTGCGATCACTCCAGTGCAGGAAGGAATTAAGGGTTGTGAGTGACTTAAAAAAAAGAAAAAGAAAGAAATGACAGTGGCTTGTAGAACTGGAAGTCATACAGAGTCAACAGTATTCCAAAGCAACAGGTTCTTCAAACAATTTTTTAAAATTTTATTTTACAAATAGAACGTTTGGTTATAACAAGACAATGGAAAAGTAAGCTAATCTCATGGAAGGATTCTAGTGATTGTGAAAATATTAGATGTTCAAAGAAAGATTCCAATTCTAAGGACTGTGTAAATATTAGATACACAAGAGAAGAAAGAAAGCACTGCAGTAAATCATTGAGTCAGGTTATTGGCGTCGTAAATAGAAAACAAAACACATTCTCCAACAAAACTTACAGGGGGTAATGACCATTCACAGACAGCCTTTAACAGTTTCTTTGTACCAGTCACTGCTTGGTCTACTCCATGATATTGCAAATAAGGGTGTGGACTCTGAACATTCATTGGTAGTAAATTCACTTCACTCAACCCCAAAAGCAGGTGCAGTAGACAGCCAAGTCTTACATCAACTGGGATATACTGAGTTTGAATCAGTGGCTGAGAAGGGAAAGGCTCTATGTAGCATCATCCATCCTCAACAGTTCCAACAGCTGGAAAAATTAACCTGTGCTTACAGAACATTTAATAACAACTGATATTTAGGTAGGACATTTTGCATGCAAATAAGTTTATGAGACAATGTCAAGATAGGCATGGAGAAAAATCAGAGCAGAGACAACTCCATACCTACAGCATTCCAACATTATGTGTTTGAGTCAAAATGGAAAGGGACAAGAAATAGAAAAGTCACTGTTATCTTTGGTCATCATTGTCCTAACTGAGGAGTTACAGTCATGGGTCATGGGCAGTGTCATCTCTGTGTGGGGACGGCGGGGAAGAGGTAAAGGCCAGGCCAAAGCACCCCCTCCAGTACTTGGACCACTTTATCACCCCACACCAGCCTGAACCTCTCTTCTAGATCTACTTCCAATGTTAGGTTTCACATATACTTACAGACATGATTTTATATTCTTTAAGCTACATGTAGGGTGGTTATCATTGCTATGATACCCATTATGTATATTCCTTGCTTGTCTTTTACTTTAATGTTTAACAAATACCGCAAAGGTAGGTTTGGGAGTTGTGCTTTTTGTTTCTTTTAAAGTCAGCAACTTGAGTATATTTTCTTGGGGAGGAAAAGATGGCAAAAAATTATATTTTTTCTTTCTTTTTTTTTTTTTCCAAGAACTGGGACTAAAGAGAACAAAATTACGCAAATGTGTTCCTGCACCACGTCATGATTTGCCTGCATTAGTGTTGTGAGCTCAAATGCCATCCCATGCACCAGCTACAGGAGACATGGACAGAGAGAGATGCCGAAGGCTCTAGATAGGAGGTGGCATTCTGCTACAAACCTCGCTGCCAATCAAGCCCAGGAAGGGGTCAGCAAACCCTGTATCTACTTGCAATTCTGAGTAGCTTTTTTTACTTGAAAGGCACGCACAGGATACTTCCCAGCCAGCAAGATAAAGGATAGGATTTTCATGACATCAGAAAAAAAAAAGTGGGAGGGGGGGATATCTATGGTCCTCTTGCAAAACTAGATGTAGTAAGTTTAATGACTACAAACAGTCAGGAAGTCTGTTTGAAGTCTTTGGGAAGAGCTAAAAAAAAAAACCCACCATCATACTCCCACTCCCATTAACATAGGGCCCTATAACCACCTTGCTGAGACTGGCTGGTTGCTCCTCTTGGAGTCAGTGCCAGACGCTGAATCACTACACCAAGTCTCCGGCACCTGAGTTGTCTTTGGAGGGATTCCATTCAAGCAGTGCCCAAGCCTGAGCCTGTTTAGCTCATGAGAGTTGACAAGATCACAGCCTAGGATGCTATGACTGTAGGCCACATTAGCATTGCAATGAAGTAAAACAGAAGTGAAGTTTATTAGAAAATGTCTAAAATGTTAAGTTGGATGCTGCATCAAACTCTTTTTTGCCTCTAATGTTTAAGACTAGATTGTGTTTAAAAATAAATAAGTTGGCCCCATCCTCCAGGTTCCCAAAGTAGAAAAAACCTGGGGTCAAATGCAAGGATAAATGAATCAAAAGGCTCTATTAACTCACTGTATTTAACCCACTGTTTTTTGCAATTGCCTTTTATGAGGGTACAGCTCAGCAACTCTCATTATGAATAATTCAGATTCACATCTTTTCATACCTCAGAATGAGACTTGCTAATTTTGAAGCTTGTGGAAGAATCTAACTAGAATTATGCTCAAAATAATGGAGGATTTTCCATGATTTTCCTAGTAACACTGAACCCAGTTCTTTCTCAAACAAATATGGTACTGTATTCCTTTTTTTCTTATACTGTAAGTCACACATACTCGGGATGCCCTAAGAGGCAATTAACACCTATGAATGCTTTGCTTCACAAAGTACCTTCCTTTTCTTGCCTGAATTTGGGCAAAGAAGCAAACAGTAAAAATGATTTAGAGGCAACATTCCAGCAGAGATAGAAGACAAAAGAAAGAAACAGAAATGGGAATATAGGAAAGGGCCAAACAAGATTAATAATTCACAACGTGGAACTACACACTATTGGCCAAATATTAGGATTGGCGGGGGGGCAAATCCTAATATTCTCCATTAATTTACACTCCTTAAAGCAAGTTATTTCGAATAGCTAAGACTGTATTTGTATAACAATTTAAGAAACGAGGAGCATCTAGAAACATAAGGCCAAGAGTAGCATAACTTCCCTACATTTAAGACACTAAATAAAAACACTGTATTGAATTGTTTACTATGAACCAGACACTGTGTTAGTTAGGTTGCTCTCTACACTGATTTCATTTCTTGTTCCCAACTTTCCTAAGGGAAGTTGGGGAAAGTTTTATAAGTCTTGATTTAAAATGGGCAAACAGAGACAGATTGTCAAGTTCAGTGACTTGCCCAAGGTCACGAGTCTACAGAGTGGCTAGGATGGAAAAACAAAAACAGACAAAACATTGTCTCATGAGAACTTGATACTCACACTGTATCAAGGTCACTGATTAGACCAAAGATGGCCGCGGGTAATCTTGGCAAATGGCTATGCAGACCTCCAGAGCTAAAAATGCATGACTGACTGTGGGCCCTTCTGCCTCCAGAATGAAGGGAAGGGTCTTTTCTCAGTGTTCCACCTTCTAACTTTAATCTCCCTTCTTTTCCCCACACAAAAGACTTGCTTTTTTTCAACCAGATCTTTCCATGGCCAGGACTGTGTGAGCCATAACCGTAACTACAAGTCTGCCCTCCCTGTTCTCTGCCTACATTTACATGGCATCCAAGTATCTTCTTCATCTAAATTCAACCTTTGCCTAAAAAGTCTGTCCACAATCCAATTCCTTCAAGCAGCAGTGTCCCCTGATATCCCCAGACCCAAGGGACCAGCCCTGCTTCTGAATCCCTGTAGCAGCATCCTGTGTTTCTACTGTTGTGATGGCAAACTCCAAGCAGGCGGAGAGGAAGGAATTAACAAACCCAGCTGTCTCCACTCTCTTGCACACTGTGTTTTCACCTCTCTGGTTAACTGAGTTGTTTCATCTTCTCTTGGAATACCGATGTTGTCCCCATCATACCTGGATTCTCAGCTCTTCCTCAAGCCCCATTCTGGACAAGTCCCTCGTTCTCTGGTTCAGCTAAGCCAAGGTTAGACTTTTTTCAAAACGAGCTTTTCATAAAGCAAATAATGGAAAAACAGAGCTAAGAAAGCACAGGTCTTTTTCTTTTTTTACCGAAATTTCACTGAAGTTCAGCCACAGTTAATGCTTCTGGACACCTGTATCTTACACTTCACCTTCATCTAAGTGAGATCTCTTCTCCTGACCCACTTGGCATGGCTTTTAGGTCTAGTGGGATTTCCAGCTCTTGTTTTAAGCCACTGTAGACTCTTGCACTCTGCTATAAATTCATTCTTCTTCTTCTTTTTTTGGTAGAGGTGGTACGGGTGCGAAATTACTGTTACTAAACCTGCCCTGGTCCCTGGTCATTGGGGATAAGGAAGATAATTAAAAATTGTAATGTTTTTAGTGTTTATTGCCAGACAAGTACTAAACAGTGCAAATCCATTATATTATTTATTTTTTCACAATGCTTTGAGGTAAATTATACCCAGTTAACAGATGAGGGACAGAGAGAGAGGGAGGGGGACAAGGGTGAAAAAACTAACTATTGGGTACTATGCTCAGTACCTGGGTGTCGGGATATCCCCAAACTCAGCATATGCAACATACCCAGGTAACAAATCTGCACGTGTACCCATGAATTTAAAATAAAAGTTAAAGTTATACTTTTTAAAAAAAGAAATGATACAGTGGGACTCCATATGTCTATTATCTAGTTTTTCACAAATATTTTAAAACAAAGTCATTTCTATTTGTGTGTACCTGCATAGTCCTTTGACAGACCCAACCCAAAAAGAAATTTTTTTCAGGTTGGGCCTTTCTCAGTTTTTGGCCTTTTGAGCAGTCATATGCTTACAATTTTTTTTTCTCTCTGGAGAGAAAAAACTACTGGACAATTCTTGGAAAAAAGAATATTAAAAAAATCCCCAAATAAAAACACCACAATTGTTTACTATAAATACATTGTTTAAAGTATGTAAAATAACTACAATAGTTAAAGTATTTTACCTACTCCAAAATATTTGTGTTACTTATTATGCAAAGCATATAGAAAAATGTTTCATATATCACTATTACAATTGATACTTATAATACAGCATGACGTATGCAAGTGTGTGGTGCACAAATTATGTTTGTGATTACTTCAACTTGTAGATCATAAATGTGTGCCAAAAAAAAAAGAAAAAAAAAAAAGAGAAACACAAGACCAGAGAGGATAAATTGTAAAGATTATGTGATATATGCAGGTAAAGTCCTTAGCACAGCACCTGAAACATGATAGTTACTCAGTAAATGGGAACTAAAACTATTATTAAATGTATAACACACTGCCCCCGGCATAAGAGAATATATTTTCTCAATGGAAAGTAAAGATTCCTTTTTCCCAGTGATCTCAAACCATTGGTCGTCCTCTTTACAGAAACACTATGAAAATTTGCAGCATCCTCTCTTGAACCCAAAGGGATCTAAGGCAGTCAACTTTAATTGTAGAAAAAGCAAACTGAGGACAAGAGGGGTATACGGTTTATCTGCAGTTACACAGATGACATGCAACTGAGAATCCTGGCTCTTTCCAATAGCAAAGGTACTTGAGCAAATACGACTCTGACTCTTACCAAACATTCACCCATGCCTTGCCAATTCTCAATGCAGGAATGGCTGCCTAAGAGGCCAAATATTGAGCTAGGGGGAGATGATGATACTGGTGGTGATACTACCAATGAAGAAAATGGTAACTAATACTGAATCCCAACTACGATTGGTTCTAAATTACTTTATATAAACCGAAAGTTTATGTAATGTGGTCAAGGTCACACAGCCTGGATAGAATCCCTTCACTGTATTCAAGAACGACATACACACAAAAAGTCCACTAATCCATAGACCTATGGATTTGAAGTTCTTCCATTCACCTGGAACTAGAACTACTTGCTTGACATGACCGATTAAAAAAAAATTAGACATGTACAGAAAAATACATTCGGTTAACCTAAGCCACACAAAAAGGTAACTTTGTAATGAACTTCAGAGAGATTACGTCTTATGGAGGCAAAGAAATACAGATTTGATTGGTTTGGTCGAGGAATTAGTAACTCTTTAAAAGGGAATCTGAAAAAAACTGTGGTCATCTGATACACAGCTGTGCTCACAGAGTTGTGCTCAAAAAGTGACAATGATCTTTTGAACTTCCAGTAACCCCAGTTTAGCATAAGATGGAACTTGAGTCTCCAGGCATGAAGAAGTAAGGATTCTCTGGGAATTTGGGGGAATTACTGACCCTGAGAGAATCATAGAAATTACAAAGAAATAGAAGTTTGCTTTGAAAAACATTAATATATTTCTACAGAAGTAGCATACATAGTCATTGAACACACACCAATCACTGTGTCTGGATTTGAAGCCCAGTTCCACCATTTGCTAGCTGTGTGACCTGAGATAAGTTACTTAACCTCTCTGTGTCTTAGTTTCTTCTTCAATAAGAAAGAGAGGAACTGAAAGTACCTATGTCAAATTGGTACATGTGAAGTGCACAGTCTAGAGCCTCACACTCAATAAGTACCAAGTGATTTTGAAAAGTGCTGCATAACTATAGATTATGAAAGTAATAAGTTCATGGTAGAAGATATGTAATATGTATACATGAATTGGGAGAATAATAAAAAAAAAACGACACCATCACCTGCAATGACACATTGTCAGCATTTGGGTATCTGATTAAGAAAAGAAATTTTCGGCCGGGTGCAGTGGCTCACATCTGTAATCCCAGCACTTTGGGAGGCCGAGGCGGGCGGATCACGAGGTCAGGAGATCGAGACCATCCTGGCTAACACAGCGAAACCCCGTCTCTATTAAAAATACAAAAAAAATTAGCCGGGCGTGGTGGCGGGCGCCTGTAGTCCCAGCTACTCTGGAGGCTGGGGCCAGAGAATGGCATGAACCCGGGAGGCGGAGCTTGCAGTCAGCCGAGATCACACTACTGTACTCCAGCCTGGACCACAGAGCGAGATTCTGTCTCAAAAAAAAAATCAAATAAATAAAAATAAAAAGAAAAGAAAAGAAAAGAAATTTTCTTGGGCCAAGCACGGTGGCTCACGCCTGTAATCCCAGCACTTTGGGAGGCCGAGGCAGGGAGATCACTTGAGCCCAGGAGTTGGAGACCAGCCCAGGCGACATGGCAAAACTCCGTCTCTACTAAAAATACAAAAATTAGCCAGGTGTGATGGTGCACACCTGTAGTCCCAGCTACTTAGGAGGACGAGGCATGAGAATCGCTTGAACCCCTGAGATGGAGGCTGAGACAGCATCACTGTACTCCAGACTGGGTAACAGAGCAAGACTCTCTCTCAAAGAAAAAAAATGAAACAAACAAACCAAAAAAAAAAAAACAAAAACAGAAACAACGAAACAAAAAAAAAGAAAGAAAAAAGAAGAATATTTCTTAAGTAAAAACTGGAATCATTTTGTATGGTCTTTTGAAAATTACATTTTGAAATTAAAAGCACATTTTGAGTAGAGATTTTTTTTCAAATCTGATTTCTATATTCAGGTTCCAACAAACAAACAGTATCAGGAGCCAAACAACCCAGGCACCTCCACCCTACTGTGGAGTTTTCTGGAAAAGCTTTCAACAAAGGAGTCTGAACAGTAAATGGCACTTGTCTAATTTTTACACTGTGCTTTAGAAACCCAGGAAGGAGGCCCACGGCACTCCAGAATTGAAGAATCACACAGCACCATACCAGGTTAACAGCAGGTTTCAATTCTTTTGCCCCCAAAGCATGTAACTAAAGAGCAACCGCTGACTTAACTTTGCAGCGCCCATAAGCAGTACTGTATCTGTTTCTTCACAAAGAACAAACTAACTTGATTTTTGTGGAAGTTAAATTGCCAACATCATATTGAGTTAAAGAGAAACAAAACAAAAATCAGAAGTTTCAGCCCATGCTGTATCTTTAAAAAAAATACATCCTTTGACCCTAAATAGATTAAAATCAAGGACGATTAGTCTTCACCACCTCCTCCCTCCCACCACCATCAACATCATGCACTAGCTATATTTTCCAGGCCAGTTTCTTCATGGTAAAACACTTTCTCATGAGACTGCCTGTGGTCAAGGCTGACTATGTCACAGGAAAAAATGCTTCTCATGATCTCTAGATCATAGCGCTTCCAGGTCTAGCCTGAGCATTAAATACAGACACACCCGGAAATTGTAAACGATTTTAACAACAGGGCATTTTCCCACCTCAAAAGTGGGATAATCTTTGCAGCCTACCTATGTCCCTGGGGTGTTCTGAGTATTAACAAGTTAGCATTAGTCAGGCACTTTGATTTCTACAGACAAAGGGCTCTGTATAAATACAAAGTATGATTATCCAACCCTTTTGGAGGATATGATTTGGAGTATGATTATCCAACGCCTTTTGGAGAGAGGCGGAAAGGCCACTGCTTCCATCGTTGTCTTCTCAAGAGCAAAGCAACCTCCTAGTTATCTGCGGGGCAATACTCGTGAAAGTTGCACTGTATCTGAGCCTCTGCTGCACCGTTCCCTTATATAGTCAAGGAAGAGGGAATCCCTTCTGTGTGCATATTTTCAATTCACATTCCAAAACAGTATAGGCAATGAAACAGATTTTCAGCTGTGATTTATAGGTCTTGAAACGACTAGGCCAGGCACTGTGCTAGAATCACGCACATCACTTCTTCAGGATGTGGAGAAGCAAGGAAGCCTCTACAGAAAATCATGTTCCTGTATTTAAAGAATGTGCCAGTATGCGCACATACATCAGTGAATGCCTACATATTAAGAATGATTTCACAAAGCCATGCAAACCCCACCTGAGAACTAAAAAAAAACCGTAAATTTTAAATCTAAATTTAATATAGATTTGAGCCTTTCCCTTGGCCTCTGGAGGAATCAATTTGAGATAATGACAACCTTGAAGATAATGAATTAGGTTACATCATATTAAAGACTAGAAGGTATTTCTGAGGGACACAGACATATAAGTAGACTCTGTATTACAGCACCTGCCTAACATCTTTAAAGAGAGGGGCAAAATGTTGGCCTCTGATAAATTACGTTGTACCCTAGCCACAGACACTATGGTATACTTTCCTTTAGTTGAGCTATTCATGTTTAGCTTTAAACATCAGAATATAGCCTTCAACAAAACGGTCAGAGCCACTGGTTTGTCCAATGGTATTATTATTTAAAACACACACACATACACCACACAGTCGAGCTACTGAGGCAGGCATTCCTAAGTGAACTGTCTAGAAAAAGCTAAACTAATGAACAAAGTAATCCTGGGAAATCCTGTCCCATAAAACCATTAGTTGCAATAGGCTAATTCTCAATAAAAAGCCTGGCAAATTCTCAGAAGGCAAAAAGCCTCCTGAGCCTTAAGGGTTAACTCACTTGCCTTAAAAAAAAAAAAGACACATATAATTTCCTTTTATCATAAAACAATGCATTTATTATTTTCTGTATATCTGTTAAAGGGCATGGCTTTCGGAGTGGAAAACAAAACAGAACTTGGTCACATGTTTATTTGCTTCAGCTACTCCCTTCCCCTTCTGATAAATAATCAAACATGCCATCCAGAAAAAACAAAACCAGCGAGCTGGGAAATTTGATGGTCATCAAACAGACTGAGATACCAAGAAAAGCAGCCCACTGTTCCCACACTGAATTTTCGGCCCCCACACCTACACTAACATCTGAGTAAATACCTTCAGTCACTCTTTCCATTTTCCCTGCAATTACTCCTACTGTTAAACAAATTGTCCTTAAGGCAGTCGCAAACATCTTATTTTTTTCTTGCAAAAGAGAACAACTTCTGAACATTCAAAAAAGCCACCATAGCCATAGCAATACACACACATACATACAATTATTTTATGTATTTAAATGTTTCTTCTATCAGAGGTTGGGACAACCCCAGAGGATATTTCTTTCTCTATTCTAATAGATGCTGTTTTAGACACTAAAATTTAAAAATATTTAGACTGCGGACTAGCAAACAAGGTTCACAGTAGTAACAATTCTCTTAAGATCAAAAGAGCTAATTTTCCATTTCCTGTCTATTCCCTGACCACTATATAGTTAAAAAAGAAAATATTAACACCTGGCTTACCAATTAAACTGAAGTTGGGGGTCAGGGAAGGGGGGTGTGGAGGGAGGGGAGAGAGGCAAAAGGAGTGACTACAGACAGGAAAAGGTGGAACCTTTTTCAAAAATGTCAAGCCATGTGTTTAAAAAGTCATTTCAACAGAAAGGACTAAGAGAGCCGTTAGATCGCTCTTCTCCTCAGAGCCAGGAGGCAGCACCAGTCCAAGGGCTTTTCCTGCCATACTGATTATCCACAAGGAAAATTTAGAAAAGAGCCTTCCAACATCAAAGTCAGCAACCATCACAGAAAGTGAGGCAGGCTTTCCCTTTCCCTCTGCAGCCCACTCCGTTGAAACAATAGGAATATGAATGAGATAATGACCGTGTGCGTTTCAGCAGTCTGACTTTTATTGGCATGAAATTGGTACAAATATTATCAAGACTGATTCACAAATGATGACGGTGTCGTGATGCAAACATCAGGGGACAATTCTGTAGATGCATAATTACAAAGGCACCATCCCCACATTCTCTTACTACTTGTGATAACAGGAAGAAAAAGAAGGCAACATGAAACAATGTCACAGTAAGCAGAGAGAGGTTCCAATCTACGTTCAGCCTATAAAACTATCCTGACACCACCCGGCTGCTTACTTAGCTGATTATATCCAAAGACATATTTGAAAGCAAGAGTGAATTAAACAAGGAGTTAGAAGGAAACGGTCCTCTCAAATCTCTAAAAAGAAAAAAGCCTCTGATGGAGAGAGGAGGGAAGGGGGAGGAAAAAAAGCAGTAAACAAGTTGGATCATCTTATTTCGCCCTTCAGAGAATGTCTGCACAAGAATGGATCCCTAGTTTAAAAGTTTAACCCAGCAAAAAAATGTTTCTTTTTCTCTGGACACTTACAGAGAAAATGAAGAGTTTGGCGAAGGGAGCCCGTACTGTCTGCCTTTGGATTTCCGTCTTCTTGCTGTAGATGGGTTCTGGCTGTTTCTGCGAAGCGGGGGTTGCCGAGTGGTAAAAAAGATGTTTGAATAAACAGGAAGTACTGTGCGGCTGAAGCACACTCGAAGAGAAAACACACTGGAACATTGCCCTTTGTAGGCAACCTCAGGGAGGTTTGCCTCCACAGTAGCTGGCTGGGCTCTCACTAAATGACAAAGAAACCACAAGAATTCCTCAAGTAATTCTTCACTTTCAAAGTTGAAAGATCAGTTGGAGCTTGCAGGTAATTTTCAAAGTTGCATTTAGCACTTAAAGAAATCTATTAATGCCACACGTATCTAAACCGCTCCAGGTCTGCAAGCAGCGACACAGCACACGCAGTGCGCCCTGGCTAGACCAAGCCCTAGCCAAACACAGCTCATTCACGCAGACAAATACACACCAACAGGGTTTCGGGAAACCTGCTCTTGAGATATTTTTGTGGTGACATTTACATAGGCAGGATGCTTTAAGAGAAAAAAAAAAGAAGAAGAAGAAAATTCAGATTTTGCAGACTTTAGAGGATTTTGTCACATGTATTTTTAAAGAACACATCGTCCCGTATTCCAGGGATATGCCCTGGATCTGGCTTTGACTGGCTGTGCTTTACATTTTCTTTATCCACCATCAACCAAACTACCTGTTTATCTCCAGATGCCTAGCTTGCCTACTGGAACACTCCTTAACCCGCCCCAAAATGATTATCACAGTCTTGTCTTCCATCACCGAAGTAATTCAGCAGATACTGTAAAGAAAAGTAAACTGCTGAAGGCACAGCAAGTCAGCTTGAAAAATAGGAGGAAGAGTTGAACACCCATATACAATAACAAAAAAAAAAAAAAAGGAGGAAGAAAAGGATTCCTTCTGAAAATGTATTGCTCTTGTGGCAATGTTCTTCTGCCACGGAAGCTACTGATTTGTTATTTAGCATGGAATGCTGGACTGTCTGTCATCCAGGTGCTAATACTCGGCTAAAATAACTCATTGGGAGCTGTCAGTGGGATGTTTACATAGGCCCCAATCTTTTCTTCATAGAAGGAAATTTTTTACTGGAATTCATCTTCTTTTGATCTCACATTCAAAGCAACGGCAGCTTGATAGACATTCAAGTCTGAAAGCAAATCCAGACGCTGAAGATAAACCGCCAGAAAATGACAGGCAGAAGCATCTAAAGCTTATAAAAATGAAGAGAACAGCATGTCGCCTGAGTATTACAATAGCAGAAATCAAGAGACATATTAGGTGGAACTGATCAGCCACAAAAACAGTTCAAAAGGCAGATCATAGAAACAGAAGACTAGGCTGGGGGAAAAAATGGGAAAGATCTGGTTTACTGCCTCATCTCCCTTCTGAGTCTCACAGTGCTTCCACGCCTGCCTTCTCCACTTTGGGGAGGGGTGGAGTATCCAATGCAAATGTTCCTCTCTAACTCAGCTGGTCCAGTTAGAGACCAGGAAATGATTTCCTAGCAATCCCTTTTCAAGGGGCAGGAGAAAAAGGCAGACTCTTACCTTGCTCAGTGTCCAAAATGCTGCATTTTATTAGCATCCCCTGCAGCTGCTCTGCGTTGCAGTATCAAAAGGCACACAGCCTGGGCGCCATGAAAGTGGGCGGTCAGGAAAACCATCTCTCAACAGAAGAGCTATAAGTAGTTCGAGATGGGGCTAGAGAGCTCTAAGCAGTCCAGTTCCCTAAAATGGCTAGTTATGGAATGAACACAAATGTTCCAGCCTCAGTCACACAAATAGATGTGTTCTGTCCTACAGATATGTAACTGCTTAACACCTAGTAGCTTTTAAGCCAACTAGGGCAGTTCTGTAAAGGAATTATCACAACTTTCTCAGAGACATGCAATTAAAAAAAATAAAGCCTCTTATTTTCAATAAAGTCAGTGCATACAATGAAATAGTAATTCTCCCAACAATTTTGTTCTTAAAAGCTGTTTGTTAACAAACAGTGAATGTGAACAGGCAGCATCAGGTTAAAGGGCAACAGAATTCCACATTATAATTTAGCCTGCGGTTATTCCTGATTGCAAGCACCCTCTGGGACTGCAAAGCAAGATCTTCTTTTGCAGCACGCTTGGATTTTTAAAATTAGTGCCCCTCCTTTTTTGCATAATAAACCAACATTAAAATATGGATTAAAAAATGTACAAACCAATTTTTAAAAGCTGTAATCAGTTTAGCATTTGCCTTGTGCAAACGAGTCCCGGGTAACTAAGTTATAAATGCAAAAAACAAACAAACAAAGCCAAAGCCCTACTGGATCCTAAGAGTGTTTTTTCAAGACACCTCTGCCATGCCCATACAGCTATCAGATGTGCTAAAGTCGATGATTTTCCTTTGAACTGTACTAGTTCAATCTGTGAAAGTCACCACGGTTGTTCTCTAACCATAAAAAAAAAAAAAAAAAGCAAACAAACACTGTTGCTTTCAACACTTACTCCAAACATCTCCCAACTAAATATTCCATGTTGTTGCAATTGTTAGATTTACAAAAAACACAGAAAGGTTTGCCGTGAAAAGCGAAATGCAAATTCCCTTATACGTTATAAAATATGTTCTTCCTCTACAAAGAATGCTGCCACCACCGCTGTGATGCAAGCAGCAGCAACACTCCATTTCTCATGGCCATTCTTGAAGTCTTTTTAAAAAAATCTGCCACGTATAAAGACCTTCATTAGTGTAATTAAATGACTGTTGGGTTTTTGTGATATAAACAACTTTTGATATGTCATTTAAAAACCTCATAATAACATCATTAAAGGGCCACCATTTTTAAAAGGGAAATTGTCTGCTCAGGGCCATGGAATAGTCGTCTCGCTCTGGGCCTCTTCCTCCTCTCCCTTTCAGACTTCTCCTGGACTTGAATGTCACCATAGACCTTGAATCCTTGAATGTGAAATGGCTTCACGCTAATTGCTCTAATTGCTTGAAGATGTGCAGGCAGGTGAAACCTGATCCCCGTGGCCATTGTAGAGACCAAGAACAACACGGGAATGTTTACACAGTGGTTTGATTTTAATAGACAGAAGGGCTGAGTTTAAGACAGCAAAAACACAGCTAATAGGTGACCTCTTAATGTAGTCCTCCTCTAAATAAAAAAAAAAAAAAAGGACACACAACAAAATACAATTTCATGTTCTAAAAGGCAACGTCCTAAATACCAAGGTTATTTGCTTGACTCTTGGAGTTGAGTACACGTTACACTGCACCTGACATTTTATACCCGAAAGTCTACCCCGAGTATGTGTGTGTGTGTGTGATGTTTTTTTTTACTTTAAAACAAAAAAGCTCTTTATATGTCAGTCACCTCACAAACAGATTATGACTCTACGGTATTTCCCAGTAAGTGCATTCATTTAAATTTTAAATTGAATATTTTTCACAGCTGTAATACTCCTTGTCCCTTAAACGGGAAGGCTTGGATGTGTCCTTGTTTATTCCTTTGCCTCTTCTGTCCCCACCCCCATTTATGGAATTCTTGACCCTTGTCCATTTCTTGATTGCAGTTGAAGTTGAGCCCAAACCCTCTCACACTGGTGCTTCAGACATTTGTCTGAAGGCTTTCAGTATCTTGTTTCTTTGTTGCTGTGTGGGACTGTGGTCTGCTTCTACCTAGAGAGACTAAGGTGGCCGTTAGAGCAGCCAAAATGGTTACTCAAAAACAGTGGCTATTCTCCTTGATATTTTAACAACTTGGAATGGACACCAAGGTTTAACGATGGCTTCCCAGGGCCCTCTCTTAACAGGGCACAAATGTAACCAAGGCTGGACAAGAAATACATGATAGCAAGGCCAAGAGAAAAATACAGCAGCACCTCCAAGGTATCATTAACAAAAGGAAACCCACAAAGATTGGGGGAAGTGTTAGACAGGTATTGAGATAGGTAGGTAGGCAGATAGACAGATAGCTCAAGGATCCAAATGAATAGGAGCATTTCATACATAGCCAAGGAAATACTGCTAAACAGAAAATGAAAATGAAACATATACTACAGTAGGAAAAAATACAGCAAAACAATGGAATTATTTTAAGGTTAAGCTGGGCAATTAAAGCCAATGATACACCTTGTAAATGAGAACAGAGAAGCACGAAATAGCCCATACAGCTGGGAGTATTGTCTAACTACTGCTCTGCCAAGTTATGCTGTATAGTAAGTTCTGATGGTGAAAAAATACAAAATGCAGCAGAAGTGGGGAAAAGTCCTCTCAAACCTATAAAAACTTTAACTATATAAGCTAAGTAATAAATATAGGTGCTTCCTTTCCTGGACTATTTGTCCCCCTGGACACTGAAAGACAAAATAATGAAACAAAAATAACTGCATAGAACTTCCCTTTGAATCACAGCCACCTCACATACATTTCTAGACAATCCTACCTTCTTCTAAAAGTTATAATCCCTGGCCAGGCACGGTGGCTCATGCCTGTCATCCCAGCACTTTGGGAGGCCAAGGTGGGCAGATCACAAGGTCACAAGAGATCGAGACCAGCCTGGACAACATGGTGAAACCCCATCTCTACTAAAAATACAAAAATTAGCTGGGCGTGGTGATGCGTGCCTGTAGTCCCAGCTGCTTGGGAGGCTAAGGCAGGAGAATCGCTTGAACCTGGGAGGTGGAGGTTGCAGTGAGCCGAGATCGCACCACTGCACTCCAGCCTGGCGACAGTGAGACTCCGTCTCAAAAAAAAAAAGTTATAATCCCCTATTAAGAAGAAATGTCCTTCCCTCTGAAAAAGGAGGGGGGACCAATATCCATTTGTACATGTAAAGATTAAGTATAAACCAGTCCAAGCCAGTGAGAGGAACACAGAGGAAAAAAGTAAACAGGCCCCTACCCCCTACTCCCAAAATAGTTCCCCTTTGAAAGTTCTAAGCGGTGAGTGCCTGGTACCGAGGGCTGCCCTGTTCCTTGGAGGGGTCAGCAAAGCTATGCTAAACTGACAGGTTCAGTTTACAGCAGGCCAGAACTTTGTTTGGATATACTGGCCTTGTTCACCGCCAGCTTAACAACAGATGGCTAGAAAACTTTCATTATGTTGCACAGGACTGAACTGCAAACAACCCAGAAAACTGTGAAAAGTTTAACTCCCTCTGAACCAATGTGCCAAACCAGGGCCTGCCCAGAGCCAGTGAACCAGCTTAGGGCCAAGGGGACTGTGGAAGTGATGGTTAAAATAACACTGCCCAAGTCGAGTCAAAGCACCTTTCCAGGCTCCAAAACGGCAGCGACCCACCCAAATCTTTATTTAACTCTTCAAGGGCCAGGCCATATAAGGAGTTGCATCGACCATGCCTTCTTTACTTTTCCAAAATGTGCTGTCAGACTTTCCCTCCCTTTGGAGAAAGAAAATCTTCCTCCAGACAATTCCCAGTCCTCAAGCTCCCATCCTGCCTTCCCTTCTCCTGGAAGTTGGGAGCACAGGACCAAATTGCCTCACCCTAACGCCCAGAGTTAAATATGATTTATCTAAATCTGTTTATAATTTAAATATTCATTAAGTAGATTCAATCACATGAACCCTAATATCTCCTAATGCTCTGAGACAGGTTATAAATGCACCTTTGAAGGTTTAATTCAATTGGCAATCTGAGAAGTCTTATCACTGGAAATGTGTTATTTTCATATTATTCAAGAAATGAACAAATGTGTTTTCCACAAATGTATTTTAGAAGCTACCCTTTCCTGTTATTGAAAGAAAATTGTGTTTATTACTCCTTTAGCATAGTGTAAACTCATAAACGTCAACAGAGAGTACAAGGAAAACTGTCAACTAAATATTGTTTCCTTCATGAGCTGTTCTTCCAAGTCAATTACGCCTTTCAACTTCTGGGGCATTGTATGATAAACTGGCAGTAAAAATCATTCACATTAATATACCATGGTGCCTTGCCTGCAAAAGGTAATTAAAGAAGTAAATGACTCATAAGAATAGACATATTAGCTGCAAAATGAAAGGCAACTGAGCTGCCACATAAAAATATGTACCATTAAGATACTGCATTTTCATATTCCTGTAATCAGCTTCAGTAGACTAATGCTTATTTAATCCAGTTCTGTGCTAAGTCCACCAACAACTGTTTTTTGCTGTTTTCTCCTTGACTGAACATTATGAGAGCAGGTTTAGAATAAATACTGCAATGAGATTTTTGCATACTCAATTGAAGAACAGGTTTCTACATTTTAAAATCTATTTCTCTTTCTCTGAGAAATACAACATAAAAAAAGATTACTGGTGGAAAAAAATATATATGTATATTGCTAGCTAGACATGTCCCTTTAAATGGCAGAACATTTCAGTGAAATATTTGTTTCCATATTCACAATTTCTGACCTGTACCACTATCAGCATAAGGGTGTCATGCCTCCACTTGCCAGATCTCAGCTTCCTTTATGAAGCACTCCCTTTGGTTAATAATGTCTTCCATTAGCATTAGCAGGATGAGGGCAATTTATCCTTTGGCAGGGATGGAAAGAGAAGGCAAGATATGAGGAGGGGGTTAGCGTAGGGGGTGGTGGGAGAGTATCTCAGACATGCCTAGTGGCCTCTGAGTTCTTTTCCTTCCAGGGTGTTAGCTACCTGACTGGATAAACCCTTCTGAAAGAGAAGTGAATTGACCCTCTAAATAACTGCTCTATTTTCCAATCTCTGGCTTTCAAACTGACACTTTGCTCTCTTCTCCATATCCCTTTATATTTCAGCACATCCCTGCCAGCCCAGCCAAGGCACAGCAAAACATCCTCCATTCGGTCTGAGATTTTTCACTTCACTTGCTCACTTCTCTGCTGCGGGAACCTGATCTTAACCAGTGAGATGGGTCCACCATTTGTACTATTAATATTTTGGGGAACATTAGATGCATGAGGTTTCCTGGAGGCTGGAGAAATGCCTGTTCTGATTGTGGAAATCAGGGCTCTTTGTTGATAACTGATGCAGCCTAAAGCTTTTGTGGATCCAGTTTGGGAGTTTTAGCTTTCAAAACTCATGTAGCTCCTCCGATGTCCAATGCCAGCAGTGAAAATCAGCCTAGGGTATCTGGTCTTCTATCGTGTTTGTCAACAATTCGCCCACCTTCAATAACATCCGAATGCATCTGGATGGTGCCCACTAACCTATCAAAAAATCCAAAAGATAATTCTATCTATTTATTTATTTATTTATTTATTTTTATTATTTTTGGTGCAAGACCATGGGCTTTCAATAAAGGTAAAGTTCTAGATTTCTATACAAGTTGTGCCTTCTCCCTTTCCCTCCTCCTGTGAATATACAAATCTCTTTGACTTTAAAACTGATGAGCACCCACCAGCCAGGCCCTCAAGGACAGTGCAGGATGTGAGGATGGCCCTACAAGGACCCTCCGAGATATATTTATCTTTTCACAGTTCTCGGAACTGTGGAGAGCCTCTCAGATTTAGGCTGGATCTCTCCTTGTAATGTATTATTGCCTCAGTGTTTGAGCAGACACCACATGGAACCACAACTAATGAGCTCTAGTCCTTTTTCTAATTAAGGAACAAAGGTTCCTGTGTGCGCAGAATGGTGACGCTGTCTGGAGAACACACGTGGAGGAAGAAGCGAATGCTTCTAATTGCCTCAAAATGGGATTTTTAATATTTAGGAACATAATGGGATCGGGAAATAAGAACATTTTCAACATCCTTTATAAATAAGCCTTTACAAAATATTGTTAGCTGTTAATAATACATCATTATCAAAAATGGAAAGTCATGAATACAGTGCATGTAACCTTTGTATTCACGTGAATTAACCTATATGTACGAATACAATGATACATGAATTAGTTTTTAAAAACACATTAAAAAAAATAAAAGGCCCTCCTCTGAAAAAGAAAGGCGAGAAGGCAGCTCCTCTGAGCCTGATATTCCTCAGACCTTAGCAGATTAGGATTCAAACATGTAATTAAGAAAGATAACCCCAGTTTTTATAGTAATTAGGGGCTGTGGGAAATAGGATACTATCTCTCAAAAGTGTTACAAATATACCACACTTCTAAATAACCTGCAATGCTTGGAAAGTATACTCACTACCAAGGGCAAAGCTGCTATGCAGTGAGGCAACAGTAAATGACAGACTGGCGTTCAAGTCCATTAGCTGCTATGTGATAGGAGCACATTCACTGGCACGCGACCTGTGAAAAATCTTAGATCTCTTTAAATCTTTGAATTGGATTACTGCATTAATTCTTAAGAACTGCAATCCTTCAACCAAGTCAAATTACCCTCATTAACAGTGGAAAAACTGCCTCTGCAATAAGTTAAAAAAAAAGATATTTATTACCTATAATCACTTTCACATACTTCACCTAGAAATATGATGAACTGATGCCAGCAACTCTGAAAACAGCATCCTGGTTTCGCATATTAATTTGGGTTAAAATAAAAATACAAATGCAAGTATTTGCAGGCTATTTAAAATTTGTTTCACATCCACAGGAAATTTTCTTTTATGATTACAATCCTCAGATAAGACGTAAATAGCTCCATTTTGCAGGAGGGGAAATTGGGGCATACGTAGAGATACGGAGCCAGTTGTCTAAGTTTTCCCGGGCTAATTGGGGTAACACAGAATCTCCTGGTCCTCTGTTCTGGGCTCACACTGTCGAAATTAAATCAGAAATTCAGACTCATAATGGCACTGTAATACAATGCACTGACTTCTCTAAATCAAACTCAGTGAATTAAAAGGGAAGCAAAATAAATGAGAAGATAGGAATGCAGCTTTAGATGTAGAAATGATAACCACAGTAAATACTGCAACAAAAGCTGCCTCAATTCTTCCATCACCACATTTGCTATTACTGTTTAACCTGCCTTGAACATTCATTGAATTTAGAGTGATGAAAAAAAAAGAAAGAAATGTTAATTGATCTACTCTGCCCTTGTTACTCCCTAAAATGGTCTCATCTGAAATGTGATGACAGCTTGACTGACTTTGAACAACTTTGGATATTTTATGGGAAATGAACTCTTTGAAGCCCCACTGACTTCTGCTCCTCGGCTCTATGGATGTTACTGCTTTGGTTCTATTACTTCCCAGCACAAGCCAGGGCAGGAGAGGCCTCATCCCAGGGAAGCCAACCAAGTGGAGACAGGGTTGGGCACAGGCAAGCCAGTCTGTATTTACTGAAACAGACTCTTTCGCTATTATGTGTTAAGGAATGGGAAAAGTTGAAAAGGGAGAAGTTGCTTTCCAGACTTGGTATGAATCAATACTTCCAAGCAGCCACAATAAAATGCTAACTGGAGTTCATAATAAAACCCAGGGGCACTACAAGGTTCCTAAGTGCCTCTGAATTTAAAAAAAGATAAATTCTGCTCACGGTGATTGTATGCAGAACGTGTTTATTTCAGTCTAAAGATTTTAAACAAAGTAGTCCTCACTTAATATATGATAATAAAAATGTGTTACATAGAATATCATCTCCATTGATCCTAAAATCTACTGTAACTTATTTAAGGTTGAGTACTCCTTATCCAAAATGATTGGGATCAAGTGTTTAGGATTTCAGATTTTTTAGGATCTTGGAATATCTGCATACACATGGTAAGATAGCTTAGACATGGGACCCAAGTCTCAGCACAACATCCATTTATGTTTCGTATACACCTTATACCAGAGCCTGAAGACAATCTCATACAAGACTTTTGATAATTTGGGGCAAGAAACAACGATTTGACTGCATTTTGACTGAGACCCATCACATGAGGTCAGGTGTGGAATTTTTCACTTGTGGTACCATGTTGGCACTCAAAATGTCTCAGATTTTGAAGTACTTCTGGTTTTGGATTTTCCTGTTAGGGATTTCAACCTGCAACTTCCAAAAGCTCTGTTGTTAAGATGAGCATTTCAATTCCACACCAGATTTGCAGTCATAGTTAAAATAATATAGTCTAATAATTGTGAAAACAGCATTTATCAGTCTCACTTTGTGTCAGGCATTTTTATTCGCTATCCTTCCAATGACCTTTCAAGGTGGGAATTATCATGCCTATTTTACAGGGAAGGAAAACAAAGCTCAGGGTGGCTGACTATCTTGCCCAATGTCACACAGCTTCTAAGTAGGTATTCAAATACTGTGACTGTCTGGAGGTGAAGCTTAAGGGAAAATCAGAGAGAGGAACTTTTCAAAAGAGGACTGTGAGAAAGGAGACGCATCTGTCTTGGGACGTTAAAAAAATCTGTCAAGAAGCCAGGCATGGGGCAACCATAGTCCTAGCTACTCGGGAGGCCAAGGTGGGAGGATCTCTTGAGCTCAGAAGTTTGAGGCCAGCATAGGCAACGTAGTAAAGCTTGGTCTCCAAGAAAAAAAAAAAAAACTGCCAAGAAACTGTGATCCAGGTTGGGCGTGGTGGCCATGCCTGTAATCCCAGCACTTTGGGAGGCCAAGGTAGGTGGATCACGAGGTCAAGACATAGAGACCATCCTGGCTAACTCGATGAAACCCCATCTCTACTAAAAATACAAAAAATTGGCCAGGCGTGGTGGCGGGCGCCTGTAGTTCCAGCTACTAGGGAGGCTGAGGCAGGAGAATCAGTTGAACCCAGAAGGTGGAGGTTGTAGTGAGCCAAGATGGCACCACTGCATTCCAGCCTGGTGACACAGCAAGACTCTGTCTCAAAAAAAAAAAAAAAAAAGAAAGAAACTGAGATCCAAACATCAGACTGTCAATGACTTGGAAAACTCATCACACACCTCCTTCCCAGTGACACCACATGTTTTGAAGGATGATACAAAAATCATTCGTCTTTGGCTCTACCATTTGTAGAGTCCCCTCCCCCACTATTAAGAGCTTTGTGACTGTCAATCAGGTGCTTTTCAAACAATAAACGCTTAAGCAGTGACCTCATGGTTAACTTGGTTTCACTACTCAGGCAACCTTTCAAAACAAATGTTAAAGTTAACCATTCTACAGGCACCAGAACATTAGCTTCTATTTACACATCAATTAAACACATAATTTTTGGTGACTACTTCGTACTAAGCACAGTCTAGGCACTGGGCCTAGAAGGGAGAATAAGACAGACCTGGCCCTTCACTTTCTGATACCACAGTCTAGCAGGAGATAGAGTAAGACACCAGCAATCAACAAATCCAGAAACAATTAGAGCCACTATGAAGGAAGCCTCAGCCTTCATTAAAAAAAAAAACAAAAACAAAAACTTAACTTCTCATTTTTAACCTACTCTAGATAAGTCCATCAAGGAATTCATCCACGAAGAGGTGATATTTAATTGGAAACCCACAAGTAAAGAAGAAATAGCCAAGGAGCAGAAAGAAGGTTGAAGAAGATGGAGCACAGAGGCTGAAAAGAAAGCATGAAACAGTGCTTAAGAAATTAACTTATTGAATCGTTAGTGAAATAGAATTGTGTTGTTCAACTAATCCTATGTCTACTTCATTCTTCTTCAACCCTTTTAGGTAAACAGAAGTACACAGACTACAAATATGCTTTCAATCAAATGACTAAATAAGTACAAAATGTGTCATGTTGACAAAAAAAAAACTGGTGCTGGAGAGGATGTGGAGAAATAGGAACACTTTTACACTGTTGGTGGGACTGTAAACATTGTGGAAGTCAGTGTGGCGATTCCTCAGGGATCTATAACTAGAAATACCATTTGACCCAGCCATCCCATTACTGGGTATATACCCAAAGGACTATAAATCATGCTGCTATAAAGACACATGCACACGTATGTTTATTGCAGCACTATTCACAATAGCAAAGAGTTGGAACCAACCCAAATGTCCAACAACGATAGACTGGATTAAGAAAATGTGGCACATATACACCATGGAATACTATGCAGCCATAAAAAATGATGAGTTCGTGTCCTTTGTAGGGACATGGATGAAACTGGAAAACATCATTCTCAGTAAACTCTCACAAGGACAAAAAACCAAACACCGCATGTTCTCACTCATAGGTGGGAATTGAACAATGAGAACTCATGGACACAGGAAGGGGAACATCACATTCCAGGGACTGTTGTGGGGTCGGGGGAGGGGGGAGGGACAGCATTAGGAGATATACCTAATGCTAAATGACGAGTTAATGGGTGCAGGAAATCAACATGGCACATGGATACATATGTAACAAACCTGCACATTGTGCACATGTACCCTAAAACCTAAAGTATAATAAAAAAACAAACAAACAAAAAAAACAAAACAAAACAAAACAAAAAAGACATTAAGGAATTGATATAATTACCACAGAAAACAAATACCTGGCCCTTGTTCCTGTCAATGTGTACCATTTTTAAGGCTGTAATGTCATGTGGTAGGCAGAATTCTCAAGTGACCCTTACATTCCTATGCCTGGTATAACCCACCCCTTCCCAGAGAGTCAATCATGCACTAATCCAGGTGCCATGTGAAGGGGTTTTGTGGATGTAATTAAGGTCCTAAATCAGCTGACTTGAAGAAAGGGAGATTTATCTGAGTGGGCCTGATGGAATCACATGAACCCTTTCGACTGGAGTTTAGAGCACAGAGATTGAGGAAGTCAGATTCTGAAGCACAAGAAAGACTGATGTGCCCCTACTGGCTTCACGATGGAAGAGACCACGTGGCAAGAAATGTGGGTAGACTCTAGATGCTGAGAGCAGCTGCAGGCTGACAGCCAGCAAGGAAGCAGGGACCTCAGTCCTACAGCCAAAAGGAAATGGATTCTACCAACAACCTGGATAGGTTTAGGAGCAGATTCTTTCCCGGAGCCTCTCAACGAGGAATCAGTGCAGCTACCACGTGCATTGCAGCCTCCCTATTCTCTGAGCAGAGACTCCATTAACAGTGCACCTGGGCTTCTGACCTACCGAACTATGAGCTAATCAGTAGGTGTTTAAACTGCTAAATTTGTGGCAATTTGTTATGCAACAACAAAAACTAACACACGCAGAAAAAGAGATGAAATCACACTGCTTGCATCTAAAGTTTATAAAAGAGTTTCTCTTAATGAGTAAGAACTCAGATGGGAGGGAGGTGGGAAGAGAGATAAGGGGGCAGGAAAGAAAGGGCAGGGCACGGCAGGGCAGGGCTTGCATTCTGGTCCCACAAGGAACAACATGGTGACCCAGGGAAGCAATCACTTCTCTCTGGGCCTCACTTTCCTCATCTGCAAGAAGTTGGCAATAACAATGGGTGGTAGTGAGGGACGTCTTGGGAAAACGCTGAGTGAAAACAGTTTGAAAGTTGTGAAGACAATCCAAGGTATTCTATATTCTTTCCTGGACCATTTTCATTTTTAGCTTCCTTTTCTAATTATTTCCATTACTTATTCTAATAATGATCAGGACACAAATACGGAATTGTCCTTGGCTAGAAAAGAGAAGAAGTACTTTAAGTTACTGTGCATCTTCTTGGCAGCCCATGCAAAGGATGTGGGGATACCTTCCTGGGAAAAAGTGAAAGGAGGTTGGCATGAGGTCCCTGGTGAGGAAAACCCTGTCTCTCATCTTCCTTCCCCTCTTTGTTGCATGGTCTTCTGGAAGATGAAGCCAGAGGCCTGCATTCGAATCCTAGCTTCACTCCTGACCTTAGGCAGTGATTGAACCACACTGCACCACAGTTTCCTCATATGTGAAATGGAAATAATAATGACACCACCTCCTAAGGCTGTTGTGAGGAGTAAGTCATTTAAAATACATAAATTAGGCTGGGCACAGTGGCTCACATATGTAATTCCAGTGCTTTGGGAGGCTGAGATGGGAGGATCGCTTGAGCCCAGGAGTTAGAGACCACCCTGGGCGACATTGCAAGACCCCATCTCTACAAAAAAAAAAATAAAATGCATAAAGTACATTTAAGACAGTGTCCAGCACTTTATAAGCACCATATAAGTGTTATGATGATTACTTTTACCACTGCTATGAATAGGAGCTGATTTTTATTTTCCAGAAAATCTGTTGTCCCTCCAAGGGAATTTGGAAGATGGGGCTAAGTAAATATATAAAAATATGTTTATAATACGGCTTTTACTAATGACTTTTCACAGTGCACTATAAAACCCATCTAACCTCTGATGAAAAACAAAACCCTTCTATACTCATGATTTTTGCCACATAATTTTACTTTTACATGAATAGGAAAAAAAAGTATACAAGTCTTAACACTTCGGCTTACTGCTTTTTAACAAGTAGTTTGGGCAAAACCAGCAAAGAGGATTCCCCTGCTAAAAGAGCCACGAAAGGTAAGAGATTTCAGCAAGAGGGTAAGAGATAAAAGCGCTCAGAAAAAGAAGGCAAAAGTAAAACCAGACAAAGGCTGAGTCCACCTCCGGAGCAGAGACCTCTCATCCTCACTAGTGTATGTACTGAACTCTCTGTGGCCTCTTTCTCAGGGCTAGAGAATGAGCAGTGGAATCAGCTCTCCCCTAATCTACAACCCAGCATGCAAGGCAGCCAAAGAACCAGGCAATGAGAGTGGTGCCCTGGGAACCCTGACAGGAGCAAGAAATGTCCAAGGCTGGGTGTTGTTCAGAGGTCCCAGTGCGAGTGCTAGAGCCTCCACACCTGAGCTATAAAGAAAGCATCTCATTCGGCAGGTAAGATGGGTTGGCAGAAAAGTGGGCAGGAAGGGTTCTTGGACAAAGGGCTGAGCGTGATTGTGCCCTGCTAGAAAATAAAAGTGACCACAAGTGTTCGGGACCTGACAGAAGGGGCGAGGAGGCTGAGAAGGAACTGGATGAATCACAAGGATAGGCTGGGCTGTGTAGAGCATGTGCAGCAGCTTGGACTGACACATTGATTTTTGGCAGGGGGGTACAGAGTATGAATCTCGACACATGCATGGATTTGTATAATCACCAGCACAGTCAGGATACAGAAGGCCTCCACCACCCCGAAACTCCCTTGTGCCAACCTGTTGTAGTCACACCCTCCTCACCACCCCTGGCCCCGGGAACCACTGATGGAGTCTCTATCACAGTTTTGTCTTTTCAGAAACGGCATATAAATGGAATCATATGGTATGCAATCTTTGGAGATCGGCGTTTTTGACTTAATACCTCTGAGACCATTCTAAGCTGTGGGTCTACTAAGAGTTCATCCCTTATTCTTGCTGAGTAGTATCCCATTGTATGGAGGTGCCACAGTCTGCTTACGCACATGCCCAGTGAAGCATGTCCAGGTTGTTTCCAGCTTGGGGCAACTATAAATAGAGCTTTCACAAACCTTAACCTTAGCCTATAGGTTTTTGTGTGAACATACATCCTCACTTCTCTCTTCAATACATATATAAGAGTATGAGTAACTGTATGTTTAATTTTTTTTTCTTTTTTTTTTTTTTTTAAGAAACTGCCCAGGCTGGGCGTGGTGGCTCACACCTGTAATCCCAGGACTTTGGGAGGTCAAGGCAGGTGGATCACCTGAGGTCAGGAGTTAGAGACCAGCCTGGCCAACATGGTGAAGCCCTGACTCTACTAATAACACAAAAATTAGCTGGGTGTGGTGGCACGTGCCTGTAATCCCAGCTACTAGGGAGGCTGAGGCTGAGGCAGGAGAATTGCTTGAACCCGAGGGCAGAGGCTGCAATGAGCTGAGATTGCTTGAACCCGAGGGCAGAGGTTGCAATGAGCTGAGACTGTACTACTGCACTCCAGCCTGGGCGAAAGAGTTAGACTCCATCTCAAAAAAACAAAAACAAAACGAACAAAAAAAAAAACTGCCCAGCTGTTTTCCAAGGTGACAGCATCACTTTACATTCCCACCGGCAATGCATGAGAGTTCACTTGCTCCACATCTTCACTCTCACTTAGAATTACCAGTAATTATTTTAGCCATTTTCATAGGTGTATAGTGGTATCGCATCCTATTTTTTTCCCTTTCTCTATAATTTTAATTTGCATTTCCCTAATGTCTAATGATGTGGAATGGCTTTTCATGTACTTATTTTTGGTCAAGTCTCTTGCCTCTTTTTAAACTGAGTATTTGTTTGTTTTTTATTATAGAGTTTGGAAGGTTCTTCATATATTCTGTACACGAGTCCTTTGCTAGAGAAATGATTTTAAAACATTTTCTTACAGTCAGTAGCTTGTCTTTAATCAGGGATTGTATCTGCATTTTTGAAAGTTCTTTTACACTATGCTATGGAGAAAAGACAGAAAGGATGTTTGGATAGCAGCAACTTACTAGGAAATGAAAAACGCAACCCAGAAGCCGTGGATGGGCCCAGTGTCTTGAGTGCACAGAGAGGGAACAAACAGGATGCTGTCATGGCACAGGGGAGACGGGGAGAAGCAGTCCCTTCAGGGTGATGCTTTTAATGCTGTGACTAATGATGCCACGTAAAGGTGATGTCTTCCCGTCCGCTGTTTTTAGTGCAGCTGAACCATCCCAGGTAATAAATCAAAGAAGCCAGGGTGGCTATTTGTATGGCAAGATAAGGAAAATTAATTTCAATGCCCAAACATGGACCTCCTTATATTAAAAAATGACTTAGCAACACCAGTCCTTTTCATGAGAATGTCTTGGAAAGCCAGCACTTGGAAAACACACACACAGGGCCAATTCCACCCTCTGTATTTTCAAGGGAAATACTGTTGTCTCCGGAGATTGGGGGAAGTTAAGGGGGAAGAATACATTCTACAACGAAGAGCAAAAAAATAAAAAATAAAAAATAAAAATCTGAACAAAAAATGTTTGTGGACCTTCACAAAAGAGAGGATTATAATAATAAATTGCATGTAGCAGTCACACACTCACTTCTTTTAAAAACCTTCACTATACTTTACAAACTACTCTAATTGTCTCATTTTCTCCGAAACTCAGATACTTTGAGTTTAAAATGTGTAAAAATATCAACACTAGGACTGCGAACGAGAGCATAACTAACAATAGTGAGATTCTGAGGTGGCGACACGACTAGAACATAGAATTAATATCTTGGCTGAAACACTAAGCGGAAGACAAAGTGCAAGGAAAGCCTGGAGACTCCTCCTGGTCCCCAGGGGCTGCGCCCTCCTCCCGGCTCTGAGCACAGCGCGGGGAACAATGTTAAGCCATCCATCACCAGCGAGCGCTGCTCTACTTGCTGGCGCCAAGTGAGCAAGGTTGCCACCTGTCCAGCTTGCCTTTGAACGGTCCCCCACACAAAGCCCCTCTGTGCTCCAAGTTCAAACTAGCATTTACTCTGGATGCCTGAATTACCTGGCGTTTCAGCCAGCATCTGTGCCCTACCTCTAACTTGGAGAAGCCCTACCTCTAACTTGGATCTACTGACTATATTCTGGGTCTGCACCAAGTAGGCACAATTTTCCTACACAACCCTCTCTTTGCTTCTCTTCTTGCCCCCTATAATCTCTTCCCTGCATAGCAGCCAGAGGAATCTTTTGAAAATGCACATCGGGTCATTTTGTTACAAAAGATTTTGTGCTCAGGATCAAAGCCATATTCTAAAGCCTGGCTTTCAAAGACGGGGTCTTGCCCACACCTTCCTGTCTACCTTCATCTCACATCACCTTTACAACTGCCACGGTCTTGCTGCTCCAGCCATCTTCACGATCCCCTTCCCTCTCAGGGCTGTTCTTCTGCCATACACACCATTCCTTATATCTCAACACAGCTGGAACCCGAAGATGTTAGCTGATCTTATCACCTCAGAGGTAACATCCTCTCCACCATTAATGCCCCCCATCATTCTGTTCCACTGTCCTCTCAGCAATTCCACCATCTAAAAATATTATGCTTATTGATTTACAAAAAAGTGTGAAATTCCTCTCTCTCTATTGGATTGTAACTGCCCTGAAAACAGGACCATTTTCTAGTCAGGTTCATCTCTGTCTACAACAATGGCTAAATCAATGTCTTGGTTAAATCAACAAACAAATGAATAAATGATCATACCAAGGTAGGGAGGTGCTTCCAAGATCCTAGCCTTGTCGGCATTTATTTTTAAAATAGTAAAAAAAAAATTCTCATCATCTCAGAAGTGGGAATGCATTTTCAAATGTAATTACGAAAAATTTAGGAACCATAAACACTTGATAAATAGAAGTATGTTAAAACTGAATATGTCTAAAACAGCATAGCAAAGACAAAAGATGGCCGAAACACTAGAGAAATATTTGCGTGTCAGAACCTAGAAATAAATTATAATTTTTATGGTTCATAAAAATCTTATAAATCAATCAGGAAATAAAATCCAAAAGAAAATTAGCCAGATAATATGAAAATACAAATGTCGGCCAGGCACAGTGGTTCAGGCCTGTAATCCCAGCACTTTGGGAGGCCGAGGCAGGCAGATCACCTGAGGTCAGGAGTTCGAGACCAGCCTGGCCAACACAGCAAAACCTTGTCTCTATTAAAAGTACAAAAATTAGCTGGGCATGGTGACAAGCACCTGTAATCCCAGATACTCAGGCAAGAGGCTGAGGCAAGAGAATCACCTGAACCCCAGAGGCAGAGGTTGCAGTGAGCAGAGATCACACCAGTGCACTCCAGCCTGGGCAACAGAACAAGACTCGGGCTCAAAAACAAACAAAAAAAACTAATAACAACAACAACAAAAAGTCTCAAACATTTTAAAAAGGTTATTCGATCTCGCTCTTAAAGAAAACTTGCATTTGTTTTACTTATTTGTTTTTATTACATTTTTTCTCATTTATTTCTGAGTCTCATACCCAAGAATAAGCATAGGCCACTGAATGACAGGCAAAAACTGAAGCATACTAAGGCAAAATAATTTAAATGCAGCACTGTCTTCTTCCTTTGACATATACTTATTCCTAAGTGATTAGGAGCAGTAGCCTCAGTTTATTTATCTGCTAAATGGGAATATAGTACTGTCCTTAATTTATTACACTTTGGTGAGAATACATGTAAAGCACCATTGAATCTATGGTTATCTTTTATTATTATGCCAGGTAATGGGAGGGTCACCAAACTAGAGCAAATGGAAATCCTGCTTTTGCCAGTCCAGCAGGAAGGCAGACATGGGTGAAGCACTCTACTGAAAAGAGAATGTGGTATATCTATAGTACTAGGAGTAAAGATAAATTGCTATATGAGTTCAAAAAGGAGGCAAGGGCACTTCCAGTTCAGGATGTCAAAGATTTCCTACAGGAACTGGTGTTTAAACCAGAGCTTGAAGGGTAAAGACAATTTGGATAGGCCTCAGACAACGTGCTTGTACAGTTAGTCAATAATAGTTCTTCTACAATTATTAGGCCAGGTTCTGTGTCAGGCGCTGAAGACTAAGTAGAAGAGAACACAGACAGCCTCTACTCTTGGGGCATTCTGAGTTTAGTGGGAAAGAGAGTTTAAGTATGTTTAAGAACTAAAGCAATAACAAACTCAAAATTCAGCAGACGGGTTGCCTGTCTGCATGGGCTATGGGAGGAAAGGCAAGTTATAAGTAATGAACAGTTCTTGGATTGAGAGGGAGGGTATTCATAAATGTTTCTTACATTATGCTTTATAAGTCACCAGCACATTGTACACTGTATTTAATAGAGTCTAAAGTACATTGTTTTTTTCTTTCCATTTCAACATCTCTAAAATTGGGATGCCTCTTCAAAGACGTGAGATAAGAAAGCATTATGTGCTAACTAGCTTGGCTGCATTTTTACTTTATTACTGGTTTATAAGATAAAGGGCCTACAGAAGGCCCAATGAAATATGGTATATTCTTGTCTGTGTATCAAGTATTTTAAAAAAAGATATAAAAATATTTTTTAAAAACTACATTTATGCCTTTTATCAGTCAAATAAGTTCAGTATTTTATGTGCTATTTAAAAAGACAGACATGGAAGGTACAGCCGATAAATACATAGATGATTATGCCTCCGTCTAATTCAGCTCATGATGTAAAATCAGATTCTGTTAAAACTAAATGTATGACTTCAACTCTGTTTTCATCCATATATGCAATCAATGCATGCTTTCATTCTTCTCTTTCATTCTCTCCTCTCCCTTTTCTTATTTTTGGTGGGAAGGAGAGAAGGGAATGCGACAGGATTGGAAATCATTTAATAATAAAAGCAGCCATGAGAATTTACTAAAATAATTATCAACATCCATAACAACGCAAATATTTTAGTCCCTGACTAATCCAGGTATCTGGATCACCTTGATACACAGTCTAATTTTGAAAAATAATTTGGTTCCACAAAAATCAGAGCTGCCATCCATTTGAAAGTGTTCAGTTGGCAGCCTAATAGCAGGAAATGATTTTGCTAAAACCATGGCAATTGCTTGACGCAGATTCTGATGCTCAGACTATTCTTCCTTCTTTTCCTCTCTCCCCACCCAATTTCCAAAGGAAAGCCACAGATCGGCTCTGCTGTGAGATAAGGGCGAAATCAACAAGTACTAGGGAGGATGCTATTTGGATGGAGTGGGATGCCCTGGCAGTGGCAATGCATGCATCTCTATTTTCCTTTAAAGAGCAATTGTGATTTAATATGGTAAAATTATATCATTAAACCTACTCAAGTGGAATAAATTCTCCTTCTGACATGCATTTACAAAGGCAGTTCATATTCTACCCCTAGAATATATCTATTACATTTTTGTGTCTATCCGCCACTTCTCTTTTTACCATGATACTTGAGATAAGTTTCAGACAGTCTGGCAGGAGGTGAAAAAAAACACAACAACCCTGAAACTCGATACTTATCTTACTCATCGAGACCTTTTTGATCTCTGTGAGTGAAAATTAATCCTTAACATTCTCCAACTTCCCAAAGCACAAATTTCTAACATCTTTTTACATTCTCTACAACAGCCATTACTTATTATTATTACTAGAATTTCCCCTTTGTTAAAAAAGCACTCTAATTTAAATTAATGAGTTAAGTTTACACTCAAATGGAGAACTGTCACATGCTTTTTTTCCAGTTATGAATCTTTACCGCAAGCAGATTAGAAGTATCGTTTGTAATAGAGTTTTCCTCTAGTTCGACGTTAAGAATGCGGCATGGTTCTACCCCGTTACAGTCTCTTTTTTCCTCTTTTCGTATTCCCCAGGATACTGGCCCTGTGAAGCTAGTTGCAACGTCCCCATCTTTCAACTCCCTAGATTGTAAGATATTTGGAATACCGAAAAGACAAAGGGAAGGCAAATGGGGATCAAGAGTAGGCTCCAAGTCTTAAAATTATTGCCAATATTCCAGCTGCTTACCTTACTGGTTTAAGAGCACTGGCTTTAGCACCTACCACACCTGGGTGCAAATTCCTTCTTAGCCCCTTGTTACCATGTCACAAAGAGCCAGTTATTTAACTCCTCTGAGTCTCAGCCTTCTCAACTGTAAAATGGGAATACCGCTACCTGGGAGCACAGACTTCTTTCAGAGATTAACATAGCCAACTTCTTGTAAGGTACACGTCATGAGTGGATATTCATGCTGTATTTTATTGATCTTCTTTGGCAAAGACCCAGACTCTCACCCATATAAGTTAAATTGGCAGCTTTCACTATGTGCATCAGGATTTATATGATAGGAACACTGCCTAGTTCAATGTGGGAACAAAGTTGGGTTGGGGGAGCACTTATGATCGTGGAGAAACAGGACAGAGAGATTCTGGATGCTGCTCATCCGCCTGGCTGCCCAAAGACCACTAAATGTGTCCCTTCCTTCTTTTTCATTAAGGAGTTTGTAAAAGTAACCACTTGGGAAGAAACACGAAGGAACATTTCAAGGGCAAGGGATATAGCCATCTCTGCACTAGATAGACACAGGTGTGAAGTCCAGTAGTTTGGCAAAATGAACTCCCTTTAGTCGAGAGGATGCATGTCTAAAACATCTTTTTTGGTTTTTTTTGCACTAAGTTAATGAAATAATTATTTTTTCGTCACACCTTGCACGGAAAATCTGCCAATAGAATTCGACATGTAGACCCACTAGGCATCTTAAGTAGCCTGCTACTCACAAGACCTACCTTTTCCCACTGCCGTATTGTACAAACACACTTAGCTCTGTCTCCTGCTGTCCTCTCCTCCAGGAAGCTGGAGAACAATCCACGAACAGTAGTGACTAAGATGGCCCCTAATGACCATATGCTTGTATTATGGCCTTCCCTTGAGTATGGGCAAGATCCGTGAATGGGATGGAATACATTCCTTTGATTAAGTTATGCTGTGTGGCAAAAGAGATTTTGCAGGTATAAAGTCCCTAATCAGTTGACTCTGAGTTAATCAAAAGAGAGCTTTTCCTCTGTGGGCCTGGCCTAATTAGGTGAGCCCCTTCAAAGAGGGTTGGAGGCTGTTCCTGAAGACAGAGATTCTTTGGTTGGGTTTTGAAGAAGCAAAGGGCTGTGTTGTGGAGAGGGCCACACATAGGAAACAGTGGGTGGTCTCCATGAGCTTGGAGCCTCAGTGCTCTCCCTGCATGAATTGAATTCCACCAACAGTTAGTGAGTTTGGAGGGGGAATCCCAAGCCTCAGGTGAGACCGTAATCAGATTGACCCCCTGAGTACAGATTTGTGAGACTCCGAGCAGAGGACTTAGGAAAACCAGGCCTGGCCTCCACAGAAACTGTGGAATGACAGATATGTGTTGTTTGAAGCTATTAAGTTTGTGGTAATTTATTACACAGCAATGGAAAATGAATTCACACACCTGTGAAACCTTGCATAGTATATGAATGGGTTCCCCCAGAGGTGGGCTGAGCCCCACCTGAAACCACTTTGTGGAGGAGGCCCCAGCGTGTAGGGGACAGCTGTGGCTCTGACAGACCTGCTCCTGTGCCCTAGGTCTGTGACTTACTAGTTCTATGACCTTGAGGAAGTAATCTGACTCTCTGAGGCTCTGTTTCCTTATTTGAAAAATGGGTATAACACCAGTGCTCAGCCCACAGACCTGTGGCAGAGATTAAAAGAGATAACACTCAGAAGGCAGTGAACCCACGGCCTGGCACACAACTCACAGTGATAGAAGTTAGCTTTGGTATTATTCAAATACACATTCCTGTTCACTGGCCTCAGTTTACCTATCTCCAACAACAAAAAGGGTGGAGTGGAAAGGTTCTGAGCTGCCTTCCCATTCTGACGCACTTACAGAGTCTTTGCCTAATAACTCAGCAAGTCCTTGCCAAACTTTCTGTCCCTTCCCCACCCATGTGCATGGCAGGCACTCTCAAGTCACCAGCTTCCAGAGCCCCACACTGGCCCATCTAAAGCCAGAATGCTGAACTTTGTCACTGAGTGCTTGCAACTGTTGTCACTATTCAGATAAGCACATCCTGCTTTCTGTTTACCGACCAGTTAAAGGCACAGAGGGGTACGCGGCAATTGTGCGGCACTTGGTGAAGGCGCCTCCCACACACCTGTGTCTCCCAACCCACCCAGCTCCTCCAGGCCTCTCAGGAGCAGAGCTCAGGCTAGTGAATATACCAGCAAGAATACCCCAGTGAGATGGGGAGAAGTGGCTAAAAGTTACTAGAATGCTGTCACTGCCAAGTTTTATTTTAGCCCTCATCAATCCAAACCTTTATTCTTGAATTAAGTATTCTCCAGGGACGTTTCCAGGTTTGCAGCTATTTCCTCCTAATGATTCTAGCCCAGCACCAAGCACATTTCAACTTTCTAAATGACTGGAAGGCTGTGAACTTTGACCACAGGCGGCTCCCACTGCCCCCCACAATCATCTTGACCCCACCTAAGAATTAGTACCATGCTTGAAAAAAAAAAAAAAGCTATTAATACATCAATGCCTTCTAATTCTCTTGGTTAAACATGAAATGACAACTGAAGATACACATCATGGAATGGCCCTGTTGTATCTGCTGGGGTGTAGGTATGTCACATTAACCTTAAGAGGTGGATTCCAGCTTAACAAAATAAATCCACTCAAAGCGCCACTCTGATCACAGGGAATTATTCTAAGAGACAATCATACCTGATGAGATAGCACCTCCACATCACAAGTCAGACAACCTAATGGAATAAATGACAGTAAATTGTAAATACTGTATACTTTCTTTCTAAAGGTGTGTTTTCAGAGGTACAGCAATAAACATTAATCAATAACATTTATTGGGCCCCTACTATACACATATGACACGAAGCATACTAGGTCCATAGTGATTATGTACAATTGACACAGGCTCTCAAACGCAAAGCAAACATTTATTGTGGTCTAGATAATTGTGTGATCTATTTGTTCTCATATAACTCTATGGAATTTTTTTTTTCCCCCTTGCATTCTTTTTTTTTTTTTTTTTTTGCAATTGACTAATAATAATTGAATGTATTTATGAAGTATAATGTATTTTGAGAAAAATTAAATTAAGCTAGTTAATATATCCATCACCTCACCTGCTTATCATTTTTTTGTGTGTGTGGGTGTGGTGAGAACATCTGAAATCTCCTCTTCCAGCAATTTTGAAATATATAATACATTATTATTAACTGTGGTCACTATGCTGCACAACAATTCACTAAAACTTCTTCCACCTCTATCCTGGAATTTCTTAAGACTGATTCAGACTGTAATGTGCCTGGGAATCAATGTATTCCTTAAGGAAAACTCTAAAACCAGGACATATTTAAGCCTACTATATGAATTAGAAAAAGCATTCTAAGAGGAAGTATCTCACGTATACACTGTCAAATCACAAGAACAGATGTCCATGAAAGCCATGATTCCTGTTAGTATTCATTCACTGTTGGTTCTTTGGTTCTGTCTTCTCCTCACTGGTGGACAATATTGGGCGGAGGCAAAGAACACGGCTCTAGAGCCGGACTGCCCAGGCTCAATGCTTCGCTGTGTGACCTTGGGCAAGTCACCTAACCTTGCGGTGCCTCAGTCGCTGGAGCTATTAAATGGAGATAAGAATAGGTTTTTCCTTTTGGAATTGTTGTGAGGACAAAGTAAGACAGTTCCTGAAAAGCATTCTGCCTGGTTCCCCGTGGCTCTCAGGGAACATCAGCTGTCCCAATTCCATTACTAGCAGCTGGAAGACAACGTAACAGGAGCCAAAGGGTGGGTTGTTTGCTTTTTTAACATTTGCAATAAGATTTCAAAATAGAAAATTTGAATTTGTCAATCTGGGGAAAATACAAACATTTAATTATAGTAATAAAATGTCTCATAATATTACTGGAAAAATCACTGCATTGTCTCTTGCCTAACCACAGTGAGGTCAGAGGGATATTATTTCTTTTACACAGTGGAGGAACTTAAGATTCAGAGAATTTAAGATGCTGAGAGGCAAGCCACAAACAAAGAATTGAGATTGAAACTCAGGTTTGTCTCAGTCCAAGGTTTGTCTCAGATATGCCATGTCTATCTCATGACATGTATTTTTAAAGGTAACCCAGGGAACCAAAGGGAAGGCCTAGAAAATACATATAAACCAAGCAGTGCTCGGGTGCCCTCTGAAACACAATCTTACATTTATGCCTTTAGTATAGTGCTGTCCAAGAGGAATATAATGTAAGCAACATACAGAATTTAAAATTTTTAGTACCTGCACTTAAAAATGGTAAAAGATAACAAGTAAAATTAATGTATGTATAATCAATATAAAATTGTCAATGAGCTATTTTGCTCTTTCAAAATACTAAGTCTACTAAGTCTTTAAAACCCACTTTGTATTTTCCACATCTCCATTTAGATTACCCGTATTTCAAGCATTCAAAAGCCACATGGAACCAGTAGCCACCATACTGTGTAGTACAGTGGTCATAGCTCTTTGCAATGACCACTCATGCTAAACAACACTGAAAGAAATCATTAGTGTCATTTGAAAGCAACATCTAAGTTTTCACCTGGCGGACCCAGGATTTAGAGACAACCCAAGCCATTTGTGTTTTTTCCCCTCAGCTATAATCTAACATCACATTCTTAGTTACAAAGACTTGATATGCTCACTTCTAGTGCAGAACATTCAGCCCTCATTCAGGATACTGTATCCTGCGCAGCTCCATGCACACATTCTTTCTTGAAATCAGTGAAAACTCCACATGTGAAACAGAACTGAAACAGACAAGACAGCCCTGCAGTGCAGGTAAATATGAAGCCAATGGGTGATTTTTTTTCCCCCTTGTGCTTATGGACAATCAAGGAAAACAAGCCCATATTTGCTAAATAAAAATGGCTTGGCCAAGAACTTCTTTGGTAAGGGAGGTAGGGCTCAGTTGGGGTTCTCACTGATTGCCTGTCTGACAGCAATCTCTCCTGCAGGGAGGATACAGCCCAGAGATGAACACTTAATTGAGAGAGAAATCAGGAGGACTGCTGAACGACTGAGTGATCTTTCAGAGCAAAGCATCACAAGGAAAAGGGAACCAGCTCCAGGGGGAGGTGGGGAGAAAGTTTTCAAGAGAAGGTGAGTAACCTGGGGATCCCATTATGCATGGCTCTGGGAATGAAGGATGATGGGTCCTCTTCCTCCTTCCTGCTCTCTTTCCTTCTTCCCTCTATCACTTTCTTCCATCATGCACTCAGCACCTACTCAGCATCTAGCACTGAGCACAGAGAGGTAAATACAACATTGCCAGCCTCAAAGGCCTTAAGTCAGCCATTAACTACAACCCAGCAGCATTTGTGCTTCAGTGGAGGGGTGCACCAAATAGAAAGAGAGGGGAAAGCATTTGCAAAAATGAAAGAACTTAAATGAGCCTGGGAGGGGGGAAAAGAGTGAGCAAAGAGAAAGCTGTTTTGCAGAATGAGGCCAGCATTTGCGAAGGCACAGAGGTGTCAGAAGCCTGGAGAGTTCAGGGTCCTGCCAGAATTTGGGCTTGGAATGGTGGAGGGGAAAACAGAGGATAAGCTCTTGTCTAATGGGCAGAGGCCATAGCCTGAGTGGTAATTCAACATCACCCAAAGGAACTTGATTTTAGTGCCCAAGGGCTAGTTGGACATCTAGAATTTTTGAAATGGGCAAAAAAGAAGACAAAATCTCTATGATTCTGGCATGCGTCCATACACAGCAAGGAGTCCAGGAAATAAAAGGAAGGAAGGCGGGCCTCCTAGGCTGCTCAGGTCCAGCACACCTCTGGGCAACCATTGGTCCTGCCTGCCACAATGGGCCAGGCTGGCTAATCAAGACTGAAAAGCTGGTGAACAGTGCATGTCCTGACCACGAGGTGACTAAAGAAAAGCCAGTTTCAAGGCCTAGTAAAAAGAAGGACTGCCTGGTTCAGGGGGTACAGGAAAAGCACAAGAGAGTGGAGGAGCATACACTTCCAGTGCAGAGAAGCAAAGCAGATGATGCCACCTCAGGTTAATTAAATCAAGCGGCTTCAGGTCTGGATCTAACCTTGGTGGCAAACCACCAGGAGAATGTTGATAGGACAACCAAACAGGTTTAGATTTTCAAACGTGTTTTTGGAGTGTTGGAACACAGAATGAAAGAAGACTGCTGAGAAGGTTCAGGAGAAGAACACAGAATGAAAGAAGACTGCTGAGAAGGTTCAGGAGAGGGAGGGGACGGAGGAGAGAATAACACAGAAAGGACTTCTCAGTCTTGAATGCCTCCAAATTTGGAATGCCTTTTTAAAAATAGTTTTTTGGATCCAAGAACAAAATCACACCAAAATATTAAAAAGATAAGGCAGTGTGAAAAAGTTTACTGCTAAAATGACTCTTAAATACAAATTTGAATGTTACCGATTTACCTGCCCCACAAAAAGGTGAAAATTAAAGTCAAATCATTAAATCTGAATATGGTTGTAGAGGAGAAGAGTTGTAGAGATTTATACAATTTTTAGAACACATCCTTTAACCTACTGATTAAATAGGAGAGGAAAGGAATGCCAGTAATATCCAGTGTACTGCCAAATGTCACACCGTGAACCCACAGCACTAAGAATGTAAATCTTCTGATACCAGGTTGTTCCTTCACTTCTATTCCAGCCTTCCATGAAGAAATCTTTGCTAGTTACAGGCTGGTGATACAAAGTTGGGCTAAGAAGCTAATCAAGGTGCCAGTCCTCATGAAGCTTCTATTCTAAAGTGTGGAGGGAGGCCAGGAGTAGTGGCTCACGCCTATAATCCCAGCACTTTGGGAGGCTGAGGCAAACAGGTCACCTGAGGTCAGGAGTTTGAGACCAGCCAGGCCAACATGGTGAAACCTCTTGTCTACCAGAAGATACAAAAATTAGCTGGGTGTGGTGGTGTGTGCCTGTAGTCCCAGCTACTGGGGAGGCTGAGGTGGAAGAATTGCTTGAGCTTGGGAGGCAGGTGTCACAGTGAGCCAAGATTGCACCACTGCACTCCAGCCTGCGTGACAGGGTAAGAGGAAGGAAGGAAGGAAGGAAAGAAGGAAGGAAGGAAGGAAGGAAGGAAAGAAGGAAGGAAGGAAGGGAGGGAGGGGGGAGGGAGGGACGGAGGAAGGGAGGGAGGGAGGGAGGGGAAGAAAGGGAAAGAAAGAAAGAGACAGAGAAAGAGTGAGTGAATGAAGGGGAGAAGTCAGGTAGTAGATAAATAAATAAAAGTGGTAACTGCAGAGCCTGAGCTTGTTAGAAGATACAAGTAGGTGATATAATAAACAGTGACCAGGGAATGTTGCCCACTTACCTGCAGAAAGGGAAAGACAAGTGCAGACAAAGTTAGGAGAACCCCTGAGCTGTCCCTCTGAGGCACTCATCCTAAGGTATGGATGACAAAGACACTGCCATTTAGGCAGGGGTGAGCAGGGATCACGAAACCAGTGAGAGCTCAGTAATCAAAGCATGTTCCCTTTTCACTGTCTGCTGAATGCTCTGCTCTAAAACTTTTCATATATGGTACAGGCAACAGAGAAAGTCTTCATGTAAATAACATAACAGAAGTAAACTAAAAGGACTCCAAATTAACATACAGATAAACACAGACTGAAAAGTAAAGTCATTTGACCTCTGGAATTCTCTTTCAGCCCATAGACCACACTCCAAAAAAAAAAAAAAAAAAAGTAAATGGTGATCACAAATCCTGATATGTTACGTTGTCAAAGGTTGGCTTGAATGTGGAAATAAACAGTTGAAAAGGGCCAGGCAAGGTGGCTCATGCCTGTAATCCCAGCACTTTGGGAGTCCAAAGTGGGTGATCACTTGAGCCCAGGAGTTCGAGACCAGCTTGGACAACAGAGGGAGACCCCTCCCCACCTCTACAAACAATAACAAAAATGATCTGGGCGAGACGGCGCATGCCTTTGGTCCCAAATACTCTGGAGGCTGAGGTAGGAGGATCCCTGGAGCCCAGGAGGTCGAGGTGCAGTAAGCCATGACTGCACCACTGCACTCCAGCTTAGGTGACAAGGCAGAACCCTATCTCAAAAAACAAAAAAAAAAAAAAAAAAAGTTGAAAAGTACTTCAAAATTAAAAGAAAAACGACGCATGAAAATCAGCAGAAACTTAGAGCAATGTATAAAGGATCTCCTTCCTGATTTCATGTTTTTAGAAAACGGTAAAAGATTGGAGAGAATCCAGAGAAGGGCAAGTAAAATGATTAACAGGATGGAAAATGGAGCCTCCGAGGAAAGGTTAAAAGGGTTATGATGGTTTAGCCTGAAAAAGAGAAGGCTAAGGGGTGACTTAATAACTGCCTTCAAGTATATGACAGGTTATTACAAAGGAGATGCCAACAAGTTATTTTCTATAACAAGAGAGGACAAAGGAAATTGTCTTAAATTGCAGCAGAAGAAAGAGAGCCAGGAAGTGAATTGAGTAAGATTCAAGAGTAAGTTCCTTGACCGGACCCAGCTTCATCAAGGGAGGCTGGCGAATTTCTTTTCCTGAAGAGCTTTTTACGCAAATAACCCAGTCTCTTTGATAATAAATAGCCCTTATTGGGTAGAGTGAGGTGGAGTTGAGACCAACTGACCTTCGGCAGTCCTTTCTATGATATTTCAACTTTTGGTTCATAAATGCAGGAAGGCTTTACTAGTATTCCATTTCCTACCTTACAAGAGGTTTAAAAAAAAAAATCAAGATCTAGGAAGATCCACACACGATGGGTTTATCAATGATAATACTTTATAATGCAATAAAATGGATGCAACTTTTCCACTGATTTTTTATGACAATAAACATAAGCAAAAGAAAAGAAGACGGTTATGCTAATTAACAGTTACGCTCATAAGAAAAATCAGCCCAAATGTAAGACAGCCACAGGTCCTGATTCTGCTGAATTACAGATTAAGTGTAGAACTGTCATGCACATGTGCTAAGTTCAAGCTGAACACAAGGATTCTGTTCACTTCCTTCAAGAAGAGGCATTTACTGCAGAAGGCTCAAGAACCAATAAAAAAGGTAATTTCGCAATATCTCTGCTGTGTCCCCAATCATCCAAAGGGCCGCAGGCAGCTCCATTCTCACTACACTGTGTTTGCTACCTGGCTGGTTTTCAATTGACACTGCCGTGTATGTATTTCTTTTTTTTTTTTTTTCCCCCAACTTGGGCCTATTGGGGTTTTGTAAAACACTGCAACTCCACACTAGCCTGGTGGTCTGTGTCTGGGCTGTGATCAAAAGTAAAGGATGATTTACACTCCTGGAGATAACTGGTCTCAGCATTGGCTCTAGGTGGAGCTGAGGATTCTAAATGCAAGAGAAAATTTAAGGTAAGAGGGAGCTGGTCAGGTACTGGGAAAACTTTGGCCACTGGGTCACTTGTTTAACTGTGGTCCTGAAAAGTAATCCTGAAAAGCAAATGCTGATAATCTTGTGAAAATCAAGTGATAAACCTCTGTTGGCGTTAAGTGAAAACAGATATTTCCACTTGAGTTCCAGAGAATTCTAAAACCCTGCTACCCCAAATGGTAGCAACTAGCCACACGTGGCTATTTAAATTAATTAATTACAATTAAATAAGAATAAAGAAGTCAGTTCCTCAGTTGCACTCACATTTCAGGCGCTCCATAGCTACAATGGCTAGTGGTTACCTCAAGGGACCGCACAGATCAATTAACAATTCCATGACCAATGCACAGCATTTTATCGAGCATCTGTTCTAGAATACTGAAGGCTGAGACTTGAAAAATCGGCCAGATAATTAATACAAATGTAGAAACAAAGGCCTCCATAGAGAATGTTACTTGCTCAAATAGTTAATGATCATGTTTCCCCCAACCCCATACCAATGCAGATTGAACTACAGAAGCCTGAGAGAGGTCAGAAGTCATTGAGTCATGGGGTCCTTAGGAAAGACCAAAGAGTGGGGTGACTGAACTTAAGGAATTTCCCAGGTACAAGGCATAGAGTATAAACACATTCTAGGAGTAAGACATAGGATAAGCAAAGAGAAGCACTAATCATTTTTGTGGGTTTCGGAGTCACACGTGCCTGACATTTTAGAAGGTCTAAGAAAATGTAGAATAAGAATGGGAGGATAAACTGAGGCTTGCTTTCCAAGGTTCCCGCTTCAGTTCCCTATTCCTTTGTAACAAACTATCCTAAAACGCAGGAGTCTTAAAATAACAATTTGTTTTTTCTCAAAATTCTGGGGACTGGCTGGGCTCAGCTAGGCGATTCTTTGGCTGGGGTCATTTATGCAGCTGCATTCAGCTGGTAGCTTATCTGGGCCTCCAAGATGTGGGTACTTCATTTCTTCCTGTCTGTCTCCTTCTCTTTCTCATCCTCTCTCTCCACGTGACCTCTCATCATTCAGCCATTTGGCCCAAGCTTCCTGACACAGCAGTGGCAAGCATGTTCCTATAGAACAAAGAGAAAGCCAGCAGGCTTGGAACTGGCACAGTGTCACTTCCACTGCATTCTACTGCCCAAAGCAAGTGAAAAGTGCAGCTGCCCAGAGTAAATGTGAGAAGGCACTTAGACTCTGCCTCTTGATGAAAGGAATGGAAAAGAATGTGTGGCCACTTTTAATCCACCTGATTCCCTGCATGTCAAGCAAGGGAATTTAAACTCAATTTCCTAAGAAACAGGGAGCAAGACAATGACGCCATCAGAGTTGTGCTTTACAGAGAAGAACCAAATTTTGATGAGTGGGATGAACAAAAACAGTGGATACAGAGATCTGTTAAGTGGTCATAATTTTAGCATAACTTAACAACACACTCAGATGTCCTTAGAAGGAATGGGGAAGTCACAAGAACCACTACATAGAAAAAATCAACAGTGATGAGCACCTATAATTGAAGGCACTGGAGAGAAACTGAGTCAACATTCCACATCACAGCAACTAAAAGACGGATGCATTATTCACCCAAAAGGGAAAAGCTACCTTAGTATAGATAAGTTTTAGTTCTGGACCAATTGAGGAAAAATCCCTACCTGCAGTTTATGTGCAGAGTCAAAAAGAATAATGATAGCCACAGGCCGATCGAAGTAGACACCAAGCATACAGCCAGATGTACCTTAAGTGCTTTTTAACCTGGTTTCAATCATCACTTAAATTTTTTAAAATTCTGCTGAACAGGTAGCTCCCCTGAATTAGAAAGTTAAACAACATTTACCATTAGCAAGCCATTATTTGGAGAGCTGAAACCATACACTAAATTACAGGGTATAAGAGATGCTTAGCTAACTGAAACCTGGCCAAAATACTAGGACAAATGCAACTAAATACTAGCCCAGAATTCTGATTAACCACTGCTTCCCACAGCCTTTGTTCATACATCTCTTTTGATATAAGCATTGTCCATATGATCCTTTTAGAAGTTTTATTCTGACTGAAGGGGGAGCCAGTACCATTAAGACATCCAACATTAAGATGGTTAAGATTTTTTGAATAACTGCCCATTCCAATCCAATATTTATTGGGTTCCTACTATTTGTCAAGCACCAAGGATATAGCAGAGAACGTGATAAACAAGGTCCCCACCTTATTGGAACTTACATTCAGTGGCAAAAGTCAAACTGATAGAAACAGGAGGCACAGAAACTCTAGGTAGACAGGGGCAGGTGCTGCTGAAGCCCCACCTTCAGGCTGAAAAGCCTGAACCCCTCAGCCCAAAGTGAGGACTTCTATTTCTGTTTGCCTTCTCTCTCTCAATTGGTTCTTTCTGAATAATGTTTTTTTTTTTTTTTTTTTTTTTACCATTCGAATGTTGCCTTTTCCAAAACTACCTACAACCCACGCTGCCACCCATCCTGGGCCTATAAAGACCCCAAACTCAGCCGGTAGAGGAGAAAAGTGGCTGGACATTGAGGAGAGGCAACTTGAGTTCAGAGATGACTGGACGCTGGAGAGAGGCAACTCGACTTTGGAGGAGGGAGGCAGAGAGGCAGCTTGAATTCAGAGGAGAGCCACCTGCCCCCTTCACAGCCCCTTTCCAGCTTCCCTCTTTGCTGAGAGCTGCTCTCATTGCTCAATAAAATTCTCCACATTTACCATCCTTCAATTCACCTGCATGACTTCATTCTTCTTGGGCACTGTACAAGAATTTGCTACCCACCAAGTGCAGGTACCCAAAAGGGCTGTCACAGTGGCCCTTTGCCCTTGCTGGTGGAGGACAGCTGCCCTACACGATGAGGAAAACGGCTTACTGAGCTGATAACATACTGCTGTCCATGGACGGCAGGGCTAAGAGAGCACTGCAGCACACCCTCTGGGGCTTTGAGGTCGCAGGCACCTCCACCTTCAAGCTGCGACGGGCCTGCTCCTGCCAGTGCCAAAGCGGATGGCCATCTCCCACACTTGCTCCCCTACATGGTCCCTCCTGTGAGGGGTTGAGCATGGCGGGCTGAATAAATAGGCCACCCCCATCATCCTGTCACGGGTCCTGTGAAGGGGTCAAGATAATATCCTGCATGAAAATTATAAGCAAATCTACCTACGATAACTTCAGCAAACAATAAGCATTGTGATAAAAATCAAATGGGGCCAGGTGTGGTGGTTCACGCCTATAATCCCTGCACTTTGGGAGGCTGAGGCATAAGGACCACTTGAGGCCAGAAGTTCAAGACCAGCCTGGACAACAAAGCGAGACCCCCATCTCTATGAATAATAATTCAAAAAGAATTTTCTAGGCATGGTGGCACACGCCTGAGTCCCAACTACCTGGGAGGCTGAGCCAGGAGGACTGCTTGACCCCAGGAGCTCAAGGCTGCAGTGAACTATGATCACACCACTGCACTCTAGCCTGGGCGACAGGGTAAGACTGTCTCCAAGAAAAAAAAAAAATCAAATTGGGAGTGGGGATGGTGATGTATGTAGGAACTACTTTAGCGAGTACAGAGAAGTCCTCAAATTGTCAAACGGAAATTAAAGGACCCATTCGTTTCTTCATTCCCTTTTCTGAGACCTCTTCTGAGCTCTTTATTTTTACAGACAAGGTCTCACTTCCTTACCCAGGCTGGAGTACAGTGGCGCAATCCTAGCGTACTGCAGCCTCAAATTCCCAGGCTCCAGCGATCCTCCTGCCTCAGCCTCCTGAGTAGCTGGGACTACAGGTGTGCACTACCATGCCCAGCTCCTTTTACTTTCTTTTTTTTTTTTTCCAGTAGAGACAAGGTCATGCTATGCTGCCCAAGCTGGTCTCAAACTCTTGTCCTCAAATGATCCTCCTGCCTCAACCTCCCAGAGTGCTGGGATTGCAAGCATGAGCCACCACGCTAGGCATCTTTTAGCCTTTTTTAAAAGGAGGTCATTTCAAAGTTTTTGGAGCTCTAAGGAATTACAGAAGAGATGGGGTAAAGAGATGGCAAATAGCTATTTTAGAAAGCCCGGGAAATAAGCAATTGCTTATAACCCACCCATTGTTACTTACCAACATGTGGAAAAAGAACCCAGAAAGCTTCCTTTGGAACATAGTACCCCTTTATCCACATATGTTAATTAATCAAAGCCCACAGATTAATGAGGTAGCAGACCTTGTCTACTGATAGTCTAGCTACTGGGTACTTAAATTGAAGGTTGATCTCTTCATTTTTATTTTTTACATTTGATAAAATCTTCCCGGTAGCATTTATTATTCCAGTTACAGCTGTCATCATTTTTCCAAGTACCATCATACGTCTTTCCCCATTAGTAGATGTATCAATGCAACAGAAAGAAACTGAAAAACGCAAGCTGGTGTTCCGTCTAAAATGTGTTTTCTGTAATTATACGCACAAACAAATACAAACTAGAAAAAAAACGGACTTTGAGTTAGAGAATTTTGACGGTAACTAGGATTGGTTTCAATAAAAACGATACACATGAATAACAGTTAAATTAGTGGATCTGCTTCCCAAATCTTTTTTTCCAGGCACACCCAGGGTATGTCTTTAACAGTCCTGATACTTCAATGAAAAATTGAGGTGCCAATGATTTGTAGGTGAAATTAATGTTAAATACTTCAAAGGAGTGGACAAATAAGTCAGCAGCAAAAATTTTATGAGTTCACTTCCTTCAAGGGAACTTAGAGAGCAGGATTTTATTGCTGTGAATTCTGGTCACCCTTTCTACCCCTCAGCATCTGTTTGAAATATGTAGTAGACAATTGCTTTTTTGGCTGTGACTCAGGTGGTGGAAACACAGGACAAACAGACTACTGTATATAAGCTTTCCTCCAGCACTGAAAAATTTTATTAACTCTCTTGCATAGCAAACGTGGCGGCTGCTCAGTGCCCAATCTCTGCAGCATTATCAAGGAATTTGGCTAATTACGAACTGTGCTGGCCAAGCAAGAGGTGACCATGTTGAAACTTGTCAACTCGATATTTTCTCACATTTCAGAACAAGCAGGGATATAACAATAACAACAAAACCTTATATTCTGTTTAGTTCATCATTCCTATGTGTAAAATTCCAAGTTAAATATTACATGTGAGCTTGCTACATAAATATGTCAGTCTTGCCACCGAGGCCAGCCAAAACAAACAGTTTCAAGCAGTCCCACAGTTTAGAGAGGCAGAGTTTTCATAGAAGCCATGCACTTGCCCCCTTTTAATCAGTTTTTAAATTTTTCTCCCATGACAATAGAAAAGTTAGAAAGCAGCCCACAGAGAGTGCGGAGAAAGGGCTCGCTCTCCTTCACCATGGCGACTGTGAGAAGATCAAGGGCTGAATGTCTGCCTGGCGGAACATGAGTCTGTCTATAAAATTCTGCACAGACGAAAGCTCAATCCCATGCCATCAGTCCAACCCCCAAATAAAGAAATAGATAGAGTTGGTTCTGAAGTAATGAGTAGCCCATATAATCAGATGGTTTCTCTTCCATGTTAGGGCTAGAAATAAACATGGATGCTACCTACAACTTAGACTGCGGTACTTATTTATTTATTTTTATTTTTTATTTTTTTTTGAGACGGAGTCTTGCTTAGTTGCCCAGGCTGGAGTGCAGTGGCGCAATCTCGGCTCACTGCAAGTTACGCCTCCCGGATTCATGCCATTCTCCTGCCTCAGCGTCCGGAGTAGCTCGGACTACAGGCACCCACCACCCCGCCTGGAGAATTTTTTTTTTTTTTTTTTTTTTTTGAGACGGAGTCTTGCTCTTTCACCCAGGCTGGACTGCAGTGGCGCTATCTCGGCTCATTGCAGGCTCCGCCCCATGGGGTTCATGCCATTCTCCTGCCTCAGCCTCCCGCGTAGCTGGGGCTACAGGCGCCCGCCACCTCGCCCGCCTAATTTTTTGTATTTTTAGTAGAGACGGGGTTTCACCGTGTTAGCCAGGATGGTCTCGATCTCCTGACCTCGTGATCCGCCTGCCTCGGCCTCCCAAAGTGCTGGGATTACAGGCGTGAGCCACCGCGCCCGGCCTGCGGAGAATTTTTTGTATTTTTAGTGGAGACAGGTTTTCACCATGTTAGCCAGGATGGTCTCAACCTCCTGACCTCGTGATCCGCCCGCCTCGGCCTCGCAAAGTGCTGGGATTACAGGCGTGAGCCACTGCGCCCAGCCCCGACTGCTGTATTTAAAGTAATGAAAGCACAGTTGGCTCCAAAGGAGAAAACACAATGCCAGAAACAGTGAATGGAACTTGAACAGAAACTTCCCAATATTAATTCCCAGAGACGAATACATTTTTATAGAAAGTCTATTCTACAGACTTTCTATAGAATAGACTATACATAAGTCTGTATCTTATAGACTTATAGAAAATGGGAAAGATTATTTTCCCCAAAATCTTGTAGCTAATCTCTTCACGAGTACACATTTTTTAGAGACCTGTTTTATGTTTTCTTATAATAAATCTATTGACCATTTTTTCAATGGATAAAGCTTACTTTCTCCCCTCATTTGGAAACTAAGATATGTTTTATCACACAACCAACAGCAAACTTTCTTTGAACTTCAAATCCAAATGTCCCCCCTCTTCGCACATTCCAGCACATTATACTTGAAATTATTTGCCTCCGAAGTTATAAAGTAAAGAAAAAAGTGAGTAGTTAAGATGACCAGAGTTACAACTGTTATTTTCTTCCTTAAACCAATTTACATAGCCCCTAAACAAATTTACATAGCCTTTTTCCTAGCTATCCCAAAATGCAGATTCTTCAAGGAATATTTCAGGCATTTAAACGGAAAGTGAACTCCCATGAATTTTGGCAAAAATAATGGAAACAAGGACTGAAACAAAAATATCCAATAAAACACTTTCTCTTTCCTGAAAGGGATGGAAAGGAAATAAAACACACCCTGAAAAGAAAATGATTTTATAAAATGTTACTAGGAATAGCTTTTACCAAATTGAAAGCTATTTTTTTGTTAAAAAAAAAAAAAAAATCAAAACCTGTTTCCCAGAATGACTTCTCTAAAATCATCGGCACCTCAGAAATTTTTTTGTGTTTAATGAACGTTTACCTCATTTAAGCTTTGTTTATATTTAAAAAATTAAGGAGACCAATTCTGCCAAATGGCATTTTTAATCATTTCGAATAAAAAACAAGTCAGTCGGCCGGGCGCGGTGGCTCACGCTTGTAATCCCAGCACTTGGGGAGGCCGAGGCGGGCGGATCACGAGGTCAGGAGATCGAGACCACGGTGAAACCCCGTTTCTACTAAAAATACAAAAAAATTAGCCGAGCCTGGTGGCGGGCGCCTGTAGTCCCAGCTACTCGGAGAGGCTGAGGCAGGAGAATGGCGTGAACCCGGGAGGCGGAGCTTGCAGTGAGCCGAGATTGCGCCACTGCCCTCCAGCCTGGGCGACAGAGCGAGACTCCGTCTCAAAAAAAAAAAAAAAACCAAGTCAGTCACAAAGGACTAACCAGACATTTCAAAAGTGGTAATAATTTTTTCTTAAGTGTGAGAGCTGGTTTCGCTATATGAAAATCTCTATTGAAATGTTTGTTTTAACTAATGTATACCTTCCTTCCACGGGAGAAATTTCTTTGAAGACAGAAGTTTCTTGTCTTAATGGCTGGTTCTAAACCCCACCTTGCCTTGCCTTAAATTTGCCATGTGGTCCATGGAGGCAAACTAGGAAGGGGACAGGTGTCAATTTAAGCCAAACAAAACAAAAAAAGAAAAAATATGGCCAGAATGGTCTAGATATCACCCACCCAGAGGTATCCAAGACAACCAGAATGCCACATGGCATGCCACGAACCACTTGGAGGTGTGTGCAAAATTCACAGGTGAGGCAGGCAACAAACTCCATCAGCCACTAGTCCAGGTTGTAGAATGGGAAGCAACGTGATCATCAAGTAACTGTGTCGCTGGTGGTAACAGAAGCACCATGTTTGAGCAACTGAACTCAATCTTTCATTTTGTATGAAAACAGAAGGCTAAACATTCTCACTGGATTGCTTGACATTAAGAAAACAAGTTCCCCAAAAGAATGACTCTAGGTTAAAACATTAGCCAAATTCTGGTGACCAATAATATCTCGGGGAATAACAATCACTCTGAGAGACACTTAAGAAGACAGCCCAACATTTAGCACCTCCTTCGCCCACTTGCCATTCTCTGTGTCGTATGTGCAGGGAGTCTTCCAGGAAAATGGGGGCATAGACACAGGAAGAAAAGGCAGCCCTTGCCTTCAAGGAACTTATAGTCTTATGAGAGGAAAAGACAAGTACATGAGAGGAACACAAACAAGGGGGGGGGTGACAAGAGCCACTAGCGCGACCATCACGGAGCCATGAATCATTAATGACACCTGGAGACCTGTTAAGGCCCCATCTTCCAAAGATTCACGCAGTTCCATTCTTTAAACTTTTCTTGAACTTTCTGTGTAATTAAACACCAAATATGGCAACCCCGTGCTAATTTTGAAAGGCACTCCCTGGGAATTTAGTAAAAAGTTTAAACAACTTGTTTACATGTGTTTGGCCCATCTGTTTAAACTTCTTGTTTATTTTAATAGGAGCAACTCTTGGGTGCAAGCTCCTTTTGTGCTTGAGACCACTACTGGCCTCTTCTCTAGCTCTGTTTCCCTAATCTGCATTCTAAATCTCTTCTGTAAACAAAACTCGAATAACAACTTTTTATGATAAATGCTGAACACCTCCAAGATGACTGCTGCAAAATAAACTACTTTTACAACCAGAAAGCATTCTAAACACACAGAAAATAACTTTTCTAATGCTGTCCTTTTCTTAAAAAAACAAAAAACAAAAACAAAAACACACACAAGAATTTTATATTTTCTGTGTGTGTGTGTGTGTACATATATACATTCCTGACGATCCTTCTGAATTGTGTGCATTCCCATCATGCTCCAGTGTTTTCCAGCCCCGTGATGCCCTCACTTTTGATTGTGGAGATGATGTTGAAGTGCACAGGGTATTTACTGATCCGGTTATCTTGTTCTGTGACAGGCAGAATCAATCAATCAAGAGGCCAGCTTTGCACTTACATATTCCAGGCACATCTCCGCACTTCAGGATACGAGATCACAGTGTTATCCAGCCAAATTTGATCAACAAATGCAGTTCCCCTGTGCCACAGCAATCTCAGATGAAGATGTTATTATGTGGAACTGAGCAAAGTGATAAAGACAGTACAGCAGAGCCTGGAGAAGCCCGGCTGGACCGCACTGACAGCTTTTATATACAAAGGCGGTGATGTCCCTTTCTTCCAGATTATAAAAGTTCCCTTGATTTGAAGAAAATCACGCTGTACATACACAGGTGACCCCCAACCATTGTGTTTCCCCATCTATAACTAAAATCCTCAAGGAAGAAGCAACATACATTAGTATAACATTGCAGGCAAAATCCTTTAATAACAGGGCAGTATTTAAAGCATAAGAGAGCACGTGTGAATTTTCAGAGGGCTTTTCTGATAGTTTCTTGTTGATGTTGTTATTATTATTGATTATTATTATTTGGAAAGCTAATGTCGGAAAGATGAAAAGCATGGTTTTATAACTTAATCAGTTACAAATAATTTTATTTATATCACATCTCTGACACTGTGTGTCAGTGTCAATATTTTAAGTGGATCCCAAAAAAGTCTAAGAGGATGTCTTATTGCACCAATAGCTTTTACTTCATTACTGCCCTGCAGTTATTTTACATTATTTAATCCCAAATCCCATCTTTTGGATTCTACCTTCCTCTTGCATTTTAAATCTTTAATGGGAGCCTTTGGCAGTCCATGGGTACAATGATTAGATATCTGCAGAGAGAAACTGAAAAATTAATCATGGTTTCCATTTTATATTTTTGTATTACACTAAAAATTACTTACTTGTGGAGCTAACTTCTACACTCCTGCAATATGTTCCTTAACATTGCAAATGCTGAGAATGATTTCAGATAAAGCATGTCCAAACTGAGCCAGTAAACAGCCTTAAGTTATTCTTTGAGATTTGTATGCTGGGTTTTCATCCAAATTTCATTTCAAATAATTTTAATTAAGACACATTTATTGATAAAGGTTTGTTACATGTGGCCTAAAACCAGGGCAAGAGTACCCCAGGCTAATCATAGGAATGATGTTAAAATTGTTTATTATCCTTTTATGAATTTCCCTGCTTAAATTACCGTATTTTACAACTCAATGCAAAATGTGAAACACTGTAACCACATACAGTTTATTATAGAAACTGATGTATGCATTACTCTAACCTTTACCTAAATACCTCCTTAATCACAAAGAACGAGTTTAAAAAAAAAAAACAAAAAACAAAGTCAGCTATCACATCATGAGTACCATCAAACTGCTAAATCTATTAACTTTGTTTTCTTTTTTCACTATTATTAAACTGGAAAGAAAAATTCAACTGGAAAATTGTGCCTTGTCGGTTCCCTTGTCATCATGTAATAAGTATGAGAAATATATGTGCAATGGCCAAATGGCCGGTAGACAAAACACCCACTCTAAGTGACGTACTGTTTTCCATACCACTCAGACAAAATCAAAACAACAGAACTGCTGCAAACAAAAACAAAATAACATTTCCCATCAGCATTCCAGACAGAAAATTTACAGGAAAAGAAGCTGGGAAAAGAACCAGAATGAAATAACTGCTCATACCTCCACTCTTGGTAGAGCCATTTCTTCAGACAAACAGCACTTACTTTACAGTGAAATGTTTAACAATTGATAAAATGTTTGCCAGTGCTGGAAAACTTTTTTCCCCCGTTTTTAGGCAAACATTTGCACTGTTTAAAGTGATGAAGTACTTCTATAGAACCAAGGGGCCTAGATTTTTCTTTTTTTAAACAGGGGAAACTTAAGATAAGGAAAGAGACAGGTTATAGACGGGTACAGAGGTAAGTTTGCGATTTAATTACTCCTCCTTTCACAGAGAAATAGAGAAGTGTTTCTCAGTGCCGCTGAGCCCGCATGGGAGGAGAGTGTAAAACTCACTTGAAAAAGTGAAGATGAGCTCTTTTTACAGCTGAGTCACATTTATGTAACTTGATTAAGGTGCCAGCATCCTGGAAGTTACTGGATCAGGGTTGAACCTAGATACCTGCTCATAAACTGAGGCGGTGCACTGACTATCAACAGCTGTATTTGACTATTTCATCGAGTCAGTTTACAGTGTCTCCATCACAGTGGACGCCTGTCAGCTGCACTCTTGCTAACACAATTCCTGTGTTTTGCCTGGCAGTAAATGGACGCCTCTGCCCTAGCGTCTTCTAAACAACTCCGTTAACATTTGCCCCCGAGCGTCTCTCTCTTTGTCCAGTCCCTGTCTTCTAACAGATGTCATCCAAGCCTAATCAAGCATAAAATGGTCATAAATATTTCTTTCTGGTAGATTTCACATTCACATTTCATGCAGGGACATGATATTTTTCTGCTACCTCCAGGGAGAGCCTAATGCAAAAACCAGTTACTTACATTCTAGCCTCATGTTCCTTTAGTAAAATGCAGAGCATCTTCTCAGTTCAAAGACATAAAAAGGTGTAAGACTTTATCTTCTGGCTTTTGTTTAACTGCACCTTTTTTCTTTCCTTCCCCCACCCCAAATCTATCTTCATCTTATAGTTTATCCTTATGCATTACAAATGTTCTTTTGTGCCTGAGAAAATATCAAACAGGGTCTAAAATGAGCCCATGTCTACCATATTTCAGTTACTTTAGGTTTTCAACATTAGGCTCCTTAATTACTGGCAAAAAAAAAAAAAAGATTTTTTGCTCAGATATCTAATTCAAATAACAAGCTATTTAAAGAGTAGATAAGAAGAAGGCTCTTCTATTTTGGTTCATTTTACGCACAATTTTGCAACCTCCATCATATTTAGTTAAAACAATGGGATGAATCGAATGTACAAATTTAAGGTTCATGCCAATTAGCATTGAAAAAAGAAACGATAATCATGAGATAGGCCCCATTTCCAATACTTAAACTTTGATCAAGCAGGGGAGCTACTCCAGATAATTAATCAGCCTGCTTAATGAGAGAAGAACTGGTAATCAGCACAATCATATTTATCTTCAGCAAACTTAGTAAATAATGAGTCTTAATCTAAAATAAAACTGTCCTAATAATACTTTCGAGGCCATATGTCTGTGTTTCTCTTTCCCATCCCTTTTGTCAAAACAAAAATCTTATATTGCTATTTAAAGTGAACTGCAAAACACTTAGCGGTATATAGCACAACAATGACGCTCTCCCCACACCCCTCACTCCGTTGAGCCTAATATTTGATTACTGCTAGTCAAATCAAGCTTTCAGGCAAATAATCTCCATTTTTAAAGTTAATGAGATATGGTCATGTCGACAACAGCTTGCAGAAACTTTTAATTTTAATTCCTGCAGGCTGTGCTGGCCTCTTTTACAGCAACTACTGTATGAATGAGTCAAATTTGCCAACACGGCTTATGTAGACAAGTGCACACTAATTAAAAATACCCACTGGTATCATAATTTAAATACCATGAAAATAAACTGTGAAAGTCGCTCGGATCCAGTCTTCATGGTTTCCTTGGAGTGTGCTTCTTTTGACTATAGGATGTTTTATTGCTCGTGTATTCTTAGCTGAAACCCATTTTGCATCTTTGAGGAATTTGGGATTTTGATGTAATTATACAATTTGTGTTAATATTTGTTTGGCATAAGCTGTTAAGCAGGCCTCCCAGAACGACCACTAATTGAGAAAGCCATATTGCTGAGGCAAGCGGCAAATTTATACTCTTGATTCAGCGTCCATCTACAACTTCCTTCCACGGGGCCTTCTCTTTCCTCTCTGAGCTCCAGCCACAATGAATTCAAAATAAAAACACGGTTGTTTTAGTCCGTCTTTCTTTCTTTTCTTCTTTTTGTTTGAGTTTTCACTCTTCATAACATCTGTACTTTAACTGGTCTTCTTCCAAACCAGGAAGGTGGGCATGATTCTTCACCTAAAACTAACTGCAAAATGCTGCTATAACTTCCTTTCAGCCATCCATCCATCCAGCCTTCCATCCATTCATACAAACACACACTCACTTTTTTTTTTTTAATTTAAATAATTTTTTGGCAAGGGAATTTCTGAGTCTGCCTTTGCTGGGATAAAAGCACATTTTACACAGGGTAAAAAGTTGGCATCGTGAGGGTTAAAGCTATTTGAGGGGTTAAATATGCAATTACAGCTGACTAAAACCAGAGAGACATATAGATAAATAGAAGAAATGAAGTCCCCAGGTTCCCTTCAGAAGCCTTCATCACATTACTACCAGACAGAAACTCTTTAAGTACCATTTTCAGATGTTAAATCATTGTTCGCGCTGCACATATTTTCGCTATTCCTGGGGGAACAATATCTGAAGAGAGCGTGCTAACAAATGCAATCCCGTAAACAGGCATTTTTCCTCTTGTTGTTAGTACCTTTGTATTCCCGCTCCCGGCTCTGTCATCCATGGCTTCTCTCTGCTTTGAAGTTAAAGTACTGAATGAGCAGTGTCATCTATTATCCAGAGTGTGCATGTAGATTATAAATAAGAAATAAAAGTGACTTTCAGTACACTGCTTTTGCATTAGCAAGTTGCCTTCTCTCTTACCTCCTCTGTCCTTCATACTTGCAACCAACAATCTATTAGCAACCTGAATTTCAGGGTTTCTTTCAGAGGGAGACACAGGCTGGAAAATGTGTATGTAACAATGTGAAAAGTTGTATTGACACACAGGGCTGGGGTCTGGGCCAGGCCTCTGCATTCAGCTTTTCTATCTTTAACCCTATCTTACAGATGTCCTTCAGGATGTGTGTCTGGTGATGGGACCCGCTCTTCATTTACATTTTTCTGTTGACAAACAGAGTCCATGAATATTAATTATTCTGAAGTTTATTTGCAGAAAAGGCACTTTCTAATCCTTATCAATTATTTATTAAAAATCTCCCCCACCTAATAATCTCATTAACATTATTATACTAAGGCCAACAGCAAATATTGCTTTGATAAGTAACAACCCAACCTGCTATCCTTCCTGCCAAATCTCATGTAGCCTCCTTTGCTTAATCATGGATATCGTGGCTTTTGTTTTCTGGAAGCTCCAGGGTAGTCCTCCATTACTTTTTTTTAATACAAGAAAATTCACAAACAGTGCCTTTTGTTATAAAATGAAAAGTTTCTGATATATTACACTAAAGGAAAAGAACAAAAATCTTGGAAAAATAGATATATGCCTGCTTCTTAGTGCCATGTTGGTTATGTGCAGAATTACTCAACAGAAATCCCAAGGAACTAAATCCCCGAAGTCCTACAGCATGAAGGGTCTCGAGGGAATCCATCGGGTTTGAAAATATGTGAGAGTCTCAAAGAATGTAAAGCAAATGAAAATCGCATCCAATAATGTTGACACCTACAGTTACGTAGTGTTTCATTGCTTACCAGGCATTTTGAACTATAACACTTCATTTGCTTCCTCTAATACTCCTCTGAGGTGTGCAGGGCAGTTATTATTAACCTTATTTTACAGATGAAAAAACTGAGGCTAAGCAACTGCTTAAGGTCACCAGGACAGAAGGTAGGAGGGCATGGACTCCGAATCCCAGGTTTTCTCACCAAGAGTTTTGCATCCCACCTTGTTGATTGGTCCTGTGTTCAAAATGAGGATTTCCTTCTATCTTCCTTCCCTCTTCCTTCTGGATTCACTGTTGGTATTTTTACTTGTTGGTTGGAAATTTCATTAGTTGTCTGGAATTCCATTTTTAAAGGGCTGCCCTGCGCACTGATTTGTGAGGTACCACCTTTCCCAAAAATTACTGAAGCACCAATTACCTCAAACTGAGTCTGATTTCTAGTTTACTCAGAAACTTAAGATAGGAGAAGCAACATACAGTTTCAGAGGCAAAAGTCAACTTAGAAATGAAGTCGCATCCAGAGGCTCAAGGAGTGAGTGACTTGCTTCAAATCACAGGGAAAGTTACAGCAGCAACACCCAGGCTGGCTGAAACCTCTATCAACATTCTCAGATTTTTTGCAAGAGCCCATGCATTTTGCAAACTTGAGAGATCGCTTTTTTTTCCCCATTGGTCCAGAGGTCACCCTTTTTCCCCCTCTACCGAAAGCTTCTCATCTATTGCCTAAGAAAATGAGTCAGTATCCCTAAAGATTTCTGAAAAATCATCATAGTTGGATAGGAATAATCAGCCAGTAAGATATTTCATGAGACTGTTTCAACCCCAGTCTCCATTCTCTCTTCTCCTCACCATCACTACCCCATCAGCCTGACTCTATTCACAAAATTTCTAGAACGGGAACTGCCTCAATTTAGAAAAAAAAAAAAAAAGATACACACACGCAGACACACACACACACAGACACACACACACACACTTTTTGCCTTAGTTCTTGCCCTGCATAAAAAGTCCTGCAAGCATAGAAGGATAGCGTGATCTTCTGATGCAACATATTAGCTGTCACACATTAGTAAAACCATACATTAGACGTGGAGAAGGAGAAGGCCTAGGTCAAAGTTAAGATGCTACACATTCCAGTTAGAAATTCAGTGAAAGGCAACTTTAAAGTGAAGGTGGGGGTGTGGGTGACAATAGGCCAGTTCCTGAAGACTATGAATATCTAGTAAGGAATTACCGAGGTTATCTCCTGCATGGCTGATAACAATTAGACGTGGAGATGAGGGCTGAAGTCATCTCACCAGGGATTGCTGGCATATTCTGGGAAGTCTAAGCCTCTTTCCAACAGCATTCAAGAAAACATGGGCTTGAAGTCATCAGGAAAACCACAATGAAGGAAGCTTTAAGGAATGGGAGTTGGGAAACCAACCATGGTGGGAAGGATGAAATGGGGAAGTTTTTGTTGTGATTCTTGTTGAAGAAGAAAGTGACAAAATAAAGTTACCAATCTTAAAGTATCATGTGATTAGCAGGGGAACTTTACCACCCTCTACACAGAAAAAATATCCATGTATGCATGGTCTAGGACAGGGGTCTGCAAACTACTGCCCTAGTCCTCTGTTTTTGTAAGTAAAGGTTTACTAGAACACAGCCAGATCCATTATTTCTGTAAGATCTATAGCTGCTTTCACATGGAGTATTTGTGACAGAAAGAACAGCCTCCAAAGCCACAAACAATTTTTTTACTACTTAAAGAAAATTTAGAGTTTATAGATCCTTATTGTAGAAAGATTACTGTGGAGGGGGGAAAAACTCACTTCCCAATAATTGATAGTAAGAATTTAAGAGTAAGCTGGGTACAGCGGCATGCACCTGTAGTCCTAGCTACTGGGGAGGGTGAGGCAGGAGATTTGCTTGAGCCCAGGTGCCTCTAAATAGCCATTGCACTCCAGCCTGGGCAACATGGCAAGATCCTGTCTCAAAAAAAAAAAAAAAAAGAAAAAAAACAGGAAAACACAGACATACATGTACATAGTAATACACACATACCCTATGTATGAATTGTTGTTGTTAATAGTGTCAGTACCATAGAAATAAAATTCCTGATTTAATCCATCTTCACAGATCATGGAAGGGTCCACATCATACCCCACAAGACTGTTTCTAAATACATCAGGGGCATCCATGCAACAGTTAATTAAAGAACAAAGCCTTTATTTTGTCTGAGCTGTTTCTTCATCCATAAAATGTGAGTCTGGATCATCTAAGGAATTTTAGAAATTCTATGAGTCTACAGATAAGGAATAAGGAGCAAAGCGAATACACAATGTATGCACATGTGTATGCACACACACACACACACACACACCCCAATATACCCCAGGGTAGGAAGAGAAGGGTAGAAGAATCAAGGACACAGCAGATTGCAGGTACGACCAAGTTGGAGTAGATAAAAGTTGTTTTTTTTTTTTTGAGATAGAGTCTCACTCTTGTTGCCCAGACTGGAGAGCAGAGGCATGATCTCAGCTCACTGCAACCTCTGCCCCTGGGTTCAAGCCATTCTCCTGCCTCAGCCTCCCCAGTAGCAAACGCCTGCCACCACGCCTCGCTAATTTTTTGTGTTTTTAGTAGAGATGAGCTTTCACTATGTTGGCCAGGCTGGTCTCGAACTCCTGACCTCGTGATCCGTCCGCCTTGGCCTCCCAAAGTGCTGGGATTACAGGCGTGGGCCACCGCGCCCAGCCTATTTTGGACTTTCAAAGTAGCTTGAGGGGCAAATATCTAAGCCACCCAGAAACATGCAGCAACTTCATTTCTCATTCTGGAAATCAAAATAGCTTGACTTACATCTTTGGCCCATCATGTGTCTCATTTTTGCACTGACAACACGTATGCGGCCGTGATGACATCTTCAAGGAATGGAGGCTCCCTGCCTCTCCAATACCAGCCCCAAAACTGGGATATTTTCAACTGATGACTTTTCTTCAAATAAGATTGCTTTTCAGCCTTTTCCACCGTTCTTTTGAAAAGCAGACCCATCAGCTTGTTTTTCAAAGGTGAGAAAGAGATAAAGACAGACTAAAAATGATCCTCTGTAGCCTAGTTATTTGGGCTTTTGTGCTGATCCAGAATGGTGACCAACTAACACGTTAGTGATTTCACGGTAAAGCAAGGACTCACGGACTCCAGGTAATCAGCTGACTTCAAAAAATAAGCCATGAAAGGTAAAGACTTTCCTAAACCGGAAACAAATATATGCTTTTGCTGCTAGGGAAATGTACATAGTTTGACTTGTAGGTTATGAATCTTTAAAACTCCTACCCTAAGCCCTATCATACATCGTTTGTGAGTACTATCTTTTATTTATTGTGCTAAGCGATTGTTCTTTGTTGACTGGGGTCGTGTTCTATGTGAGCAAAGCAGGTGAGACACAGACACAGAAACACAAAATACCACTCGGGGAGCAAAGGACATTTTGTCAACAGAGCTAATCACTCTTGAAGCAAAATAATCCACTCTCCCCAGTTATTAAAATAACGAAAGTAACTGTGGCAACTTCAAAAGGACTAACTCATTAATCAGTGAAGCTAGGTGAATAATTTCCTCAAAAAACACAAGGTACCAGAAATATTTTATCCAAATACATTTTTGTTGCTCATAATAGGGTTCAAGCATGTTACATAATACTAAGAAAACACAGAAGGTATTTCCCTCGTCCTGTCAGTGTGTGACAGCTGTTTGGGGCACCTGGAGAAAGTCTACAGTTTAAGTCTTCTGGTTCCATGTTCCCAAACACAAGAGCAATAAAGGGGATCATGTCAAACCCAAAATAGCTGCTTTTCAGTTATCTATAAAATACCAATTGCAACCACCACTACTTGCAATTTATTATGTGCAGCCTTAGTAATAAACCCAGATTTCCCCGTTCTTAGAAGCAGTACTTCCATCCCCCTGACCAGTCAAAGGAGACAGCAATCAGAAAAGTTTTCTGTGCTGGAGGTATGGTTCAGATCCTTCAGGACTCTAATGCCTTAGCTTTATTGCTTATAGCATGCTGCGAATGTCACCACTAGAGGCACTGCTGAATTTCTGCTATTTCTGGATAAAACAAAGGCCTGCTGGCTGGGCCTGGTGGCATGTGCCTGTAGCTTCATCTACTTGAGAGGCTGGGGTGGGAGGATTGCTTGAGCCCAGGAGTTCAAGACTGCAGTGAGCTATGATCGGACAACTGTACTACTCCAGCCAGGGCAACAGAGCAAGAGGCTGTCTCAAAAAAAAAAAGGCGGGGGGTGGGGTGGCTTTCCATAAGCCATGAAAGGTAAAGACTTTTCTAAACCGGAAACAAATATATGCTTTTGCTGCTAGGGAAATGTACACAGTCTGACTTGTAGGTTATGAATCTTTAAAACTCCTACCCTAAGTCCTATCATACATCGTTTGTATGTATCATACACCACCCAAAGTGCAGTGGCTCATGCCTATAATCCCAGCACTTTGGGAGGCTGATGTGGGCGGATAGCTTGAGGTCAGGAGTTCAAGACCAGCCTGGCCAACATGGTGAAACTCCATCTCTACTAAAAATACAAAAAATTAGTCGGGTGTGGTGGTGGGCACCTGTAGTCCCAGCTACTAAGGAGTTTGAGGCAAGAGGATCACTTGAATCTGGGAGGCGGAGGTTGTAGTGAGCTGAGATCATGCCACTGCACTCCAGCCTGGGCAACAGAGCAAGGCTTGTGAAAAGAAAAGAAGAAAAGAAAAGAAAAGAAAAGAAAAGAAAAGAAAAAAGAAGGAGGAAAGGAGAGGGAGGGGAGGGAGGAGAGAGGGGAGGAGAGGGGAGAGGACAGGGGAGTGGAGAGGAGAGGGGAGGGGAGGGGAGGGGGGGAGGGAGGGAAGGGAGGGGAGGGGGAGGGGAGGGAGGGGAGGGGAGGGGGAGGGGAGGGAGGGGAGGGGAGGGGGAGGGGGAGGGGAGGGGGGAGGGGAGGGGGAGGGGGGGGGAGGGGAGGGGGGAGGGGAGGGAGGGGAGGGGAGGGGAGGGGAGGGGAGGGGAGGGGGGGAGGGGGAGGGGAGGGGAGGGGAGGGAGGGGAGGGGGAGGGGAGGGGAGGGGAGGGGAGAGGGGAGGGAGGGGGAGGGGAGGGGGGAGGGAGGGGAGGGGAGGGGGGAGGGGGAGGGAGGGGGAGGGGAGGGGGAGGGGAGAGGGGAGGGGGAGGGGAGGGGGAGGGGAGGGGAGGGGAGGGAGGGGAGGGGGAGGGGAGGGGAGGGGAGGAGGGGAGGGGGAGGGGAGGGGAGGGGAGGGGGAGGGGAGGGGGAGGGGAGGGGAGGGAGGGGGGAGGGGAGGGGAGGGAGGGGAGGGGGAGGGGGAGGGGAGGGGAGGGGGAGGGAGGGGAGGGGGAGGGGAGGGGAGGGGGAGGGGAGGGGAGGGGGGGGGGAGGGGAGGGGAGAGGAGAGGGGAGAGGGAGAGGAGGAGGAGGGAGAGGAGAGGAGAGGAGAGGAGAGGAGAGGAGAGGAGAGGAGAGGAGAGGAGAGGAAGAAAACAAAGACCTTCCAATCAAAGTGTTTTAGAAACAGATGGAATCAGGCTAACTTCGGTCTGACGGTGCCAGGCCTGGGTGTTCACTGGAAGGACACAGGGCAACAGGTGTGAAGCAGGACTCTCTCCCACTGAAATGAAATGAAACCAACCTAAGCTACAAGGCACAGTTGCTTAAGAGTAAAATTAGGTACATCTGCTACAAATAAGGGCTCCATCTCAAAGCAGGAGACGGTGGAAATGGAAAAGCTGCTGTCTATGGGAAAACTTAGTATTTGCTTTCTGAACTCAGCAAGAAAAGTTGGGTTGAAGTGGAATGGTTCTGAATGACAAAACATTTCAGGGAACTCAACGGGAAGGAGAGCAGGCAAAATGGGAGAAATCCTTTCAGAATGAACTGATCATCACCACAATAAACAAACACAGTAAGAGAGGCTTGAGAGCTCTGATGAAGAGCTCAGGCTCTGGAGTCGGGCAGATGTAGGGTGAAATCTGGGCTTGTCCAGTTGTAAGCTGTGTGAATGAGTATGGGCAGCTAATTAAGTTTCTTCCTGTGTAGAACAGGTATTTTAAGAGTACTTAGCTCACAGGGTGCTTGTGAGAAGGAACTGTACTAACACAGGTAGAGTACTAAGCATGCGTATGGAGAGCAGAGGCTTTCCATAAATTTTCCATTGCTATAATTATTACTTGTAATACTCTTACTACTAATAACACTAGTAGTTTCTTTTTTCTTTTTTTTTTTTTTTTGAGAAAGGGACTCGCTCTGTTGCCCAAGCTGGAGGGCAGTGGTGTGATCATGGTTCACTGCAGCCTTGACCTCCCAGGCTCACCTTTCATCTCAGCCTTCCTAGTATCTGGGACCACAGGCATGTGCCACCACACCTGGCTATTTTTTTATTTTTAGTAAAGATGAGGTCTCGCTATGTTGCCCAGGCTGGTCTTGGGTTCAAGAGATCATCCTGCCTTGGCCTCCCAAAGTGCTGCGATTTACAGGTGTGAGCCATCACACCCAGTCAGTCTTTTTTTTTTTTTTTTTTTTTTCTTTTTGAGACAGAGTCTTGCTCTGTCACCAGACTGGAGTGCAGCGGCGCGATCTCAGCTCCCTGCAACCTCCACCTCCTGGGTTCAAGCAATTCCCCTGCCTCAGTCTCCCAAGTAGCTGGGATTACAGGCACGCACCACCACATCTGGCTAATTTATTTGTATTTTAGTAGAGACAGGGTTTCACCATGTTGGCCAAGATGGTCTCAATCTCCTGACCTTGTAATCCACCCGCTTCCGCCTCTCAAAGTGCTGGGATTAGAGGTGTGAGCCATCGCGCCTGGCCAGTAATTTCTACTCCATAAACATCTTTGACACCTGGGTGCAGTGGCTCACTCACGCCTATAATCACTGCATTTGGGAGGCCAAGGCAGGTGGATCACTTGAGGCCAGGCGTTTGGGACCAGCCTGGTCCATGTGGTGAAACCTTGTCTCTACTAAAAATACAAAAATTATCTGGGTATGGTGGTGCATGCCTGTAATCCCAGCTACTTGAGAGGCTAAGGCATGAGAATCACTTGAACCTAGGAGGCACTCAGCCTAAAAAAGAAAAAAAAAGGAAAAAAAATTGACAAGATGTTTAGGATTTTCAATAAAAAGAAGAAATATACTCATTTATTGAAACTAAGATGGCCTACCTATTTTACCATGTTGAATGTTTCCTCTTAACAATAATTTTTTTTTTTTTTGAGACGGAGTCATTTTCTGTCACCCAGGCTGAGTAGCACAACGTCAGCTCACTGCAACCTCCGCCTCCCGGGTTCAAGTGATTCTCCTGCCTCAGCCTCCCGAGTAGCTGGGATTACAAGTGCCTGCCACCCCGCCCAGCTAATTTTTTTGTATTTTTAGTAGAGACAGGGTTTTGAACTCCTGAGTTCAAGTGATCCACCTGCCTCGGCCTCTCGAAGTGCTGGGATTACAGGTGTGAGCCACTACACAAGTCTTAACAGTAATTGTTTAAGAATTGTGCCTAAATATGAAATTACCTGGCACAGCTGGAAGAAGATGAAGAGGGGAGGAGTTAGAAAAACATTAGTCCATGAATGATGCCATTTGAAACCAAGAACATGAATTTTCCCTTAAAACTGTAAACACACAAAATGTGAAATTAAAATTAAGACGAAAATGTGAAACACCACGTAAGAGAATTAACCCTCACAATTCTCACTCATCAGCAACATTACTGCTAGCTCTTTTTTCGTCTATAAGGTTCGATGGGGGCAATGAGAATACAAATACATAAAATGAGAAGACGTGATTTTTACAAGAAAGGGAAAACAGGGTATCCACTGAAATGTTAACAGTTGTTACCTCCATTAAATAGGATTGCAAGCGATATAGCTTCTTTTCTGTTTGCTTTCTTAGTTGCATCTTCTAATTTTTCTACAACGAATGTGTCATTAATTGTGCAGTTGAAAATTCAAAATTATTTGCTATTCAATTTCCAATTGAAAACATCTGAATTGCACCCAAGCATTACACAGAGCCAGTGCTGAGGATTTCACTCAGCTCTGGCACATGGGATATTTTGTAGGCACTGGTGGAGTGAAGTGACTGTGTCGCCACCTCTTCTAGCACACTCAGCAACCATTCTCTAATTATGCCATAGTCTCTCTGCCAATATTTTATGGGAGTTTTACAAGATGCACCTACAGCTAGTTAGACTCAGAAATTGGAGGACCTTCTAAAGTTCTTGCTTAAAAAAAAAAAACCCACCTTTGTGTTTTTCTTGTTCTTGATTCTTTAGAAACTTCCTCAGCCTTCCAGAAATCAACACGGGCCACAAGAATCATGTATTATTTCACACTAGAACCTAAAAAAGAGACTCACCAGGTAGCAGCCTAGGAAGCTACTGATTATATGTAGTGTATAATTATTTGCTGTCTTGGTTCTAGGTACTAATCCCATGGAAGACATAGAAAGACGGCAGCAAGGAACATTGAGACACGAAAGTCATTGCCACGTGTAAAATCGTAGACGTTTAAAAAAAATGCAGGCACAAGAATTTAGCCAGAAAAAAAAACAGACATGCCAATAAGAAAGCTGCTTCTTAAAATCTGGCTGGCAGTGTCCTTCCTCTCCCCAAAGGATACTCTTAGTAAAGAAAACATGGCAGATTTTTTTCTCCCTTGCCTGTATTTGATTTCCAATTAAAATTAAATATAAACTGAAACGCCACCTGGATTTTAGCAAAATCCAATCCCCGCCCTCCACCCTTCCTTTTTTAAAAAGAAGAACCTGGGCTTACATATACAAACATTTTGCTAAATGACCCGTGGCAAATTGCGTAATGCCAGTAAAAGTTGTGTTTTTTAAGTTATGAGCCCCAAAGATTTTATCTGAAATAAAACCCTGATTCAATTCAGATTCTGGAGGCAAACTGTGTCCTTAACTCTGCGTCTAAATTTAAAACATTTGTGTGTGGGGCCCCTTCAGTAATGTTGCTAGTAGGTATGGAGGAGAAATTCTGTATTGATTAGGATACGTGTTTTCTTTTCTAAAATGGTAAATTGGGGCACTAATTGCCTATAAGAACTGGTTCCCTGCAGTCTCCAAGTAGAGGTCAGTTTCTAAATGAAGGTTTGCTTGTCAAATAGGAATTCGTACTGACTTCCATTTATCACCTCAATGAGGAAAGACAGAACTGTACTTCCACAGAGGAGGGTTATCCTTGGAGGTCTCCGACAGGAATGTCTACAATGACCCAAGGTGATTGGATTTTAATATAAAGCGGATGAGGTGGGCTAAAAAATGGAACGGTTCCGGCCGGGCGCGGTGGCTCACGCTTGTAATCCCCAGCACTTTGGGAGGCCGAGGCGGGCGGATCACGAGGTCAGGAGATCGAGACCACGGTGAAACCCCGTCTCTACTAAAAATGCAAAAAATTAGCCGGGCGCGGTGGCGGGCGCCTGTAGTCCCAGCTACTCCGGAGGCCCAGGCAGGAGAATGGCGTGAACCCGGGAGGCGGAGCTTGCAGTGAGCCGAGATCGCGCCACTGCGCTCCAGCCTGGGCGACAGAGAGAGACTCCGTCTCAAAAAAAAAAAAAAAAAAATGGAACGGTTCCAAGAACAACTTGATTCCCTCCTGGCCTCCACCTTTGGGTCCCCAAGACCTCAACCATGGCTTTTCCCAGTCTTCAAAAGATTCTAAGAAAGGACAATAATAAAGCAAGGAGCACGATTTAAAGGGTTGGCTACTATGCCAAGGTCAATAAATTATTTAGCATATTCATCACATCGACCCTCTCAGAAAGTTATCTCTATCGCCCTGTTTTACAGATGAGAAAAGTGAGGCTTTGAGAGATGGCAAAACTTGCCCAACTTCACTCATCGAGTGCAGGCGCTGGTGGGTGGGTTTTCAACTCTCATCAGTGGCATTCCAAAATGCCTCCAACATTCCTCCCGCCTTTTCCAGCTCCCCAGGGCAGTTTAAATCAGTCTCTATCAGAAACAACATGAAGTGGGGTAAGCAACGAAGTGTACCTGTATTGACTGTGGACATGCGACATGATTAAGCCCACACAGACTGGGAAGAATCTCAGAAGTGGGGAGCAGTGGTGGAAATTTAAAGAAAACAAATGTGGCCGGGCGCGGTGGCTCACGCCTGTAATCCCAACACTTTGGGAGGCTGAGGAGGACGGATGACGAGGTCAGGAGATCGAGACTATCCTGGCTAACATGGTGAAACCCTGTCTCTACTTAAAAAATACAAAAAATTAGCCAGGCATGGTGGCGGGTGCCTGTAGTCCCAGCTGCTCGGGAGGCTGAGGCAGGAGAATGGCGTGAACCTGGGAGGTGGAGCTTGCAGTGAGCCGAGATCACGCCACTGCACTCCGGCCTGGGCGACAGAGCGAGACTTGTCTCAAAAAAGAAAAAGAAAACAAACGTGGTTTTTTAAAAATCCATACTTTTTATCGACAGGAAAGTGATTTTTGTCACAAAATGTTAGATAATGAGCAGTGGTTGTCAAATTTGATGGTGGAAGCACCTAGAAGTGAGGCAGAGATCTCGCTGTGGAGAGACAACACCAGGGAGCAGCTAAGTGGTAGCGGAAAACTTAAAGACATTATGGGAGAAAATCCTTGTACCTGCAAAAATTGTATCCCCTTATTCCTATGCAAAAAATAAATCTTGTTCAAGGTGCAGGTATTCTCTGCCATTTATATATATCATTTACATATCTCACAGAAGCTTTCCAACAGTGTGAATGTGAATTAAATTAAAAATAACTTTTCATTTTTATTATAAAGGCAATACATGTTATTGTAGAAATTTGGGGATCTACAGAAAAGTGTAAAATATATATATGTGTGTGTGTGTGTGTATATATATATTCTTTTTTTTTCTAAATAGAGACAGGGTCTTGCTGTCACCAATCATGGCTCACTGCAGTCTCAACCTCCTGGAGCTCAAATGATTCTCCCACCTCAGCCTCCCGAGTAGCTGGGACTACAGGCAAGTGCCGCCATGCCCAGCTAAGTTTGTTGTTGTTGTCGTTGTTCTTAATTTTTAGTAGACACGAGGTCTAAGCTGCCCAGACTGATCTCTAACTCCTGAGCTCAAGTGATCCTCCAGCCTCGGCCTCCCAAAGTGCAGGAATTACAGGCATGAGCTGCCATACCTGGTTTAATGTATATAAAATAAACTATAATCCCATTAAAAGACCCGCCCCCGAAAAAAAAAACCATTGACAGCATGTTGCTTTCAGGTTTGTCCCCCAGCAATCATTACATTATGATAATTTTTAAAGTTATCAAATGTTCTACACTTTTAAAGGGTATATAATTAATATTACATCAAACTTATATGTTAGCATTTTTTAACTCTTCTTCTAAGGTCAGAGATTTAGGGTGCATTTAATTTTTCATATTGTAAATACCATTATAATGAACATCCTTAGGCATGTATCTTTCTGTATGCCTCACATTATTTCGGTACGTTAAATTCCTGGTGATGATGATGATGGCGGTGGTGATGGTGATGATAAGAATACCAAAAGTTGGCCAGGCATGGAGGCTCATGCCTGTAATCCCAGCACTTTAGGAGGGCGAGGTGGGTGGATCATTTGAGGTCTGGAGTTCAAGACCACCCTGGCCAACATGGTGAAAACCTGTCTCTACTAAAAATACAAAAAACATTAGCTGGGCGATAGTGGCGAGTGCCTGTAATCCCAGCTACTCAGGAGGCTGAGGCAGGAGAATCGCTTGAACCCAGGACGCGGAGGTTGCAGTGAGCCAAGATGGCGCCACTGCACTCCAGTCTGGGTGACAGAGTAACACTCTGTCTCAAAAAAAAAAAAAAAAACACCAAAAGCTAATGTTTGCAGACAATTTACCATGTGGTGTGCAAACTTCCAAGCCTGATACACTTTATTTAGACTATTAAATGCTAATATTATTTCCATTTGATGGATATATAAACTGAGGCACAGAGAAACTTATACAGTCACCCAACTAGCAAGTGGCAGAGCCATGACTCAGGCCAAACATACTGGCTCCACAGTCTATGCTGTTAAACTCTGCCAGTGGTTCTTCAACTGGCAGCAAAGAAGAGCTAGAAATAGATATGCAAATCTGGAGGCCCTGCCCCAGATTTACAGAATAAAGTACTTTAGGGGTGGGTCCAGTAATCTATGTTTTAAGAAGCCCTCCAGGGCCTGGCGCGGTGGCTCACATCTGTAATCCCAGCACTTTGGGAGGCCGAGGTGGGCAGATCACCTGAAGTTGGGAGTTCAAGACCAGCCTGACCAACACGGAGAAACCCTGTCTCTACTAAAAATACAAAATTAGCCAGGCAAGGTGGCGCATGCCTGTAATCCTAGCTACTTGAGAGGCTGAGGCAGGAGAATCACTTGAACTCAGGAGGCAGAGGTTGTGGTGAGCTGAGATCACGCCATTGCACTCCAGCCTGGGCAACAAGAGCAAGACTATCTCAAAAACAAACAAACAAAAAAGTCCTTCAGATGATACTCACACACATAAAAGTTTGAGAACCACTGCTGACTGCCATAGAGCCACTCAGTAAAATTGTATCCCTGATTCAAAGGGTGTGACCGTTTTAAGCCTCTCGAGGTCCAATGCCAAAATACCCTCAGAATAGGGTGTACAAACTTACACTGCCTTCAGCCACATAAGGGGTTGCCTGTGCTATGGGTATCACTTATTGTAATCTGTGCTCATTTAGTCAAAGATCTTTCAACTGGTTTATAGGGTTCTGTAGTTAGAAGAATTTCAAGACTGTGTAAATCTGGTGTTTACATTTGAATAGACATGAAATGGCTCTTGGTACAGATTGCTTTATATGACCTTACTTTCCAGAATTTGCTTCAGAGCTGGCACTGTACAGTGCTACATTTTAAATATCTGAGAAATTATTCCAGGGACACATTGGGAAGCATTCTTCCAAAAGAGGAACCCTTTTCCAAATTAAAGAGAGACAGGTAACTAACATAGTTAACATCAACTAATCATAGAAAAGCCTAAGAGTATTTGTCAAAAGATTGAAACATTTGGCAAATCTAATTAACATACAGAATAGCTGTATAATGTTTTTTTTTTGGTGGGGGGGCATATTGTAGATGAAATTGCAATTGCGAAATTACACATACAAACACACTTTTCAGGGAAAAAGTTGTTTGGGTTTCATCAAATTCACAAAGGAGGGCCCATAAACCTGCAAAACATAAAAATGATGGTATTAGAGGCCGGGTGTGGTGGCTCACGCCTGTAATCCCAGTACTTTGGGAGGCCAAGGCAGGTGGATCACCTGAGGTCAGGAGTTCCAGACCAGCCTGGCCAATATGACGAAACCCCGTCTCTACTAAAAACACAAAAATTAGCCAGGTGTGGTGGCAGTAGCCTATAATCCCAGCTACTCAGGAGGCTGAGGCACAAGAATCACTTGAAGATGGGAGGCAGAGGTTGCAGTGAGCTGAGATCAAGCCACTGAACTCTAGACTGGATGACAGACCAAGACTCCATCTCAAAAAAAAAAAAAAAGGATTAGAGATATGGACTATGCAAGTACAGATTTTTGCAAATTGTGAGATATAAGTGATCCAATTACAAACTTAAAAATAGAATCAAGAAAGTAAGAAGGGAAAGAAGAAAAGTTGGAAGGGAGAAAATACAAGGGCAACACCATCTCCTCAGAAATCCTGTCAGTTCATAAACAACTAAATTGAGCAAATGCCTTCAAATTTGGCAACTATTTTTAAATGAGGTATTATGGTTTCAGTTATTCTAGTTCCATTATCAATAGAGGTAAAGTAGCTAAAATTCAATATAAACGCTTGTGAAATATGGACAACACCAACGAAATTGTCACACTTGTCAGCCCACATCTAATCTCTGGAAATCGTACAGTCAACTTTGTGCCTAGGTAAACAGATAGTCCTAGGCCATTTCCTGGACACCAACAAGCTCAGATGCTACAGTATGGCGTAAGAAGACCTCTCCTCACCATGTGCCTCTAGTCTTTCCAAGTACAAATCCAAACTTACTTGTCTCAAAATTTAAAATGGCAAAATGGAAAAGACACAGCTTTGGGGCCTTTAAAATCTCTAAGAAGCCAAACCCATATAGTTCAGTGCATACTTATCATCCATTATCTCCTGATGGAAGAGGTTAAAACAAATCAGCAGATGTGCACATACTGAGACTCTTTCCTAACTTCACCAAGGTTTAAAATCCCACCAACATAGACACAGATTTGTCCTCTCCGGGCTACTGAAGATTTATTACCTAAATCACTCACCGATCAATTAGTCATACACATCTCTTCTACAGTTTATCTTCAATTTGCTTTAAAAATTGTAAAAACTTTTCATGTTATCTATTTATGTCTTACGGCACCTTAATTAAATTATGAAATCTTTGAATGCAGGGTGATACTGAGAATAATGTATTTTTGGATCCTCTAGCCAACTATAGGACTATGAACATAAGATAGGTTATGTTTTTATGTTAATTTTCTTTGGCAAGGAGCCAGGGCCAAGGACATCTGTCTGCTCTGTGAGTGACTCACTAAGTGAGTCCAACCTCCATTTCCTTACTAGACTGGCTGACGATTCTTTCAACCACCAATAACGTCAAAACTTTTAACTTGTAAGATGCTGTCAGCTGAATGATTAGAAAGAAACTCTACAGGAATGATGACAATTGGAAGTCATTTTGCCACTCCAGAAACTGTGAAACAAAGTCTTAAACAATAGTACACATATGGCCAGGTGCGGTGGCTCACGCCTGTAATCCCAGCACTTTGGGAAGCCAAGGCAGGCGGATCACGAGGTCAGGAGATCGAGACCATCCTGGCCAACATGGTGAAACCCCGTTTCTACTAAAAATACAAAAATTAGCTGGGTGTGGTGGCGCAAGCCTGTAGTCCCAGCTACTTGGGAGGCTGAGACAGGAGAATCTCTTGAACCCGGGAGGCGGAGGTTGCAGTGAGCTGAGACAGGGCCACTGTGCTCTAGCCTGGCAACAGAGCAAGACTCCGTCTCAAACAAACAAACAAAAATATAGTATAAATACATAGATATTTTTCAGAGAGAATTTAGAAAAGAGTGACGAATGCTTCCTCAGTTTTGTCACTGTAAACTAAGGGTAGAAGTTTGTAGAAGGCAAATCTTGTCACATCTGCCATTCATTAATCCAGAGATTGACAAACTTTCTGCAAAGTGTCAGATAAATATCTTAGGCTTCGTGGGCCACACAATCTCTGTTGCAACAACTCACCTCTGCTGCTGCAGCATGAAAGCAGTTATAGGCAACAGCAGGCAAGCGGATGTGGCTGTGTTTCAACAGAACTTTTATTTACTAGGTGGCAGGCTGGATCTGGCCCAAGGGCCATAGTTTGCTGATTCCTGGTGTAGTCTGCGGACTTATAGTACCTCATACCTAGCCCCTACTCAAAGAAGGTACTGAATGAACAGCTGAGACAAGTTTAAAATTATGTATAGAATGCAATCTTGACAATTATAATTGTGAATCGCTACATTACAGAATATAATCTTGATAATTATAACTGTGAATGTCACATACTCAGCTTATGTGTGATGCTTTTCCTGTCTTAAAAACCTATTAATGGGCTGGGGGTGGAGGCTTACGCCTATAATCCCAGCACTTTGGGAGGCCGAGGCAGGTGGATCACCTGAGGTCAGGAGTTTGAGACCAGCCTGGACAACATGGTGAAATCCTGTCTCTACTAAAAATACAAAATTGTGGGCATGGTGGCGCACATCTGAAATCCCAGCTACTAGGGAAGCTGAGGCAGGAGAATCACTTGAACCTGGGAGGCAAAGGCTGCAGTGAGCTGAGATGGCACCATTGCACTCCAGCCTGGGCGACAAGAGTGAAACTCCATCTCAAAAAACAAAAAAAAACTGCTAATGCTACAGTAAGTCTATATAAATACACGTGATATATACATATAGCACACAGCACAAAACTTTGTGTTTATAAGAAATAGAAATTGAATGAGAAAAATCAGAATATAACCATAAAAATATACACTGTAAATGCATTTTCACTTAATGCTTTTGGATGTTGAATTCCTACTGAGTTGAAATGGAAATATCACCCATAGGAAGAAAAAAATGAGGAAAGGTAAGCAATATTATCACAGTATTATTTATCATACACATTAGGACTAAAAATAGTCAGGAAAGAATGAGCATTATGTCATTCTCTCCCAGTCTTTAACCTTGTAAAAGGTTGTTGAGTTTGCAGAGGGTATATCAAGAGTCAATACAGGAGGCTATAAAGAGAACTACTTCGTAACATGCAGCCCTGAAAAATTAACACTTAATAATTATAATAATAAAAATTCACTTTTGCCCTGCTTTAGGATGCTACCTCTTATTTTATTAATTTTTTTCAAAAATATTCCTTCCTTTGACTCTGAGAGGCATGACTCTGCTGTTGAAAAGCAAAAGACATTTTACGCACAATTTTCCCTCTACTAGGAAGAGGTATATTGTGCCCTTCAGTGAACATAAAATTGATATTATCATCTCTTAGTTTATATCTCACTACTTAACCTTCAGATTAAAAGTTATTGGATTTGAATGACTAAGAAGACATCATGTCACCTTCCCTTCAATGTGGAGAGACCGAAGTTGAAGATGAGACAAGGTAATGTGATAAAAACACGAATGTAGGATCAGTGGATGCTTTGCCTCTTTTTTTCTTTCTTTTTTTTTTTTTTTTTTTTTTTTTTTGAGATGGACTCTCACTCTTGTAGCCCAGGCTGGAGTGCAGTGGCACAATCTCGGCTCACTGCAACCTCTGCCCACCAGGTTCAAGCGATTCTCCTGCCTCAGCCTCCTGAGTAGTAGCTGGGATCACAGGTGGACGCCAACACGCCCGGCTAATTTTTGTACTTTCAGTAGAGATGGGGTTTCACCATGTTGGCTAGGCTGCTCTCGAACTCCTGACCTCAGGTGATCCGCCCTCCTCCAAAGGGGATTACAGGTGTGAACCACTAGCCACTTTGTCTCTTTTAATAGGTGGCTGTGATACTGACAACTCAGTTGCGTTTGTGTGGATAATAAATTCTGAAATTAATGGTCTACCTGAAGAAACTTTGCTGAAGATTAATATGTGTTAGGAAGTTCATTTTATTTTTGGTACAGTCAAAAAGGAGCTGTCTAACAACAGGAATAAAATTGTTAATTCAAGGGGAACATCGGGTTACCAACCTTAAAAAAAATCCAATACCCTCCACAGTTGGTACCTGCACTATCAGTTTATGCAGAAGATCCTGCAAAACGTCCACATGGAAGGACTAAAGAGAAAAACAGAGCTTGCTTCCCGCCTTCCCTCTCCGGGCATGGCTAAATTTAAATACACAAAGAAGACTGGGCCTTTATGTCCCCAGGCAGTTTAATCTATACCTCCTAAATGAGTCTTCCAATAGCACCAGCTGTTTAATAATTGCACATTGTACTTTTCCAACAAAAGAAACACAACATACGCTCCCCCACCACCTTAAAAACAAAGTCATTCTAAGAAGCTTGTGTCAATATGGAACAAAGACTTTATCAAAGATCTAACTTCATAGTTTTGTTCTCTCAAAGAGATAAGCCCATTCCATGATCAATAGAAACACAAGCAGTTTATCAGTACTTCCCATGTGACTTTTGGAAGATGTACTCAGTAGTAACTGTCAAAGGCTAAATGGAAAATATTTGATAGTTTTAACGCAAATAAACATATGCAATCAAAATAGTGAGTTTTAGCTGCATAGAGTATCTTTTTGTAAAAGTCTTTTTAAAAAATGACTTTTTCAAAATAAGCCCATCCTTTATTTAAGTTCTTAACCTCCTAGTGGCAGCTAAAAAAGGAGCTCAGGTTCTTCCCCATGCCCCTCTCTTTCTGTTTCATGGTGCCCCCATTTTGCCAGTCATTAAGATGGAACATCCTGACTCATCATTGGTAACTCCCACTCCTTGGTATTTGCATACCTCATAATTCAAAAGGTCCTGTTTTTCCCAACACTCCTCTCAACAATCTCTTCTTATCCAGTCCTTCCTTTCTCTTTCTGTTTCACTCATTCATAAATAGTCTGTCACAGAACTGCCCTACATCAGGTACTATGCTGTGTGCTGCGGAAGTACCAGGTAATGAGGAAGGTGATCCCGGCCCCCATGGCCCCCATTCCCTGATGGAACTTACACTTCACTAAGGGATTCAGATGGAGGAGGAGATGTTCAAGAAGCCAGGAGGGATCAACAACAGGGTGCCCTCAATTCACTGGGGCCACATTAGTGGCCAATTACTAAATGTCAGACCAACTGCAGTAGCACTGTCATGGCCACTCATCTCTCCAGGACTTCTTCCCTTCCAAGCCAGCTAGGTTCAACCTTCTCACTTACTTTTAATACACCACCTCTCATATGATCTTTCTTCTATACTTAGAACCCTCCCATAAGCTGAACCCAATCTGCCTTTTCACCATCTTCCCATCTTCCTACTGCCTCCATAGTTATTCTTCAGGCTCTGGCTAAGTAAACTCTAAGTTATTCTCCCATGTTTTCCTAGCACCTAACGTATCAGTTCCCCCTCCACCCCCATTTTCTTCCACATATGGAGGCTCAATAAATAATAGTTAAATGAGGCTGGGTGTGGTGGCACATGCCTGTAATCCTGGCACTTTGGGAGGCTGAGGCAGGAGGATCGCTTGAGCCCAGGAGTTCAAGACCAGCCTAGGCAATATGGTGAGACCCGTATCTCTACAGGAAAGCAAAAAGAAAAACAACAACAACAAAAAAACAGCTGGCCTGCCGTCCCAGCAACTCAGAAGCCTGATGGTGGGAGAATCGCTTGAGCCCGGGGAGGTCAACCTTCAGTAAGCCATGATCGCAACCCTGTACCCTCACCTGGGTGACCGAGCTAGACCCCATCTCAAAAACAAACAAAAAAAAAAAAAAAGAAAAAAAGAAAAAGTTAAATGAAAGAATATGCAAATGATCAAAGAAATAAATTGCAGCTGTTTTCTAGTGGAGCTCACTTATGAGCCCACTTGCAACAAAGCTGAGACAAGGTCAGTATGGGAAACTCTTCACGACATTTTCTTGTCAGGGGGGAGGGGAGCTAATGTGGCTCTATTTTTATGAATCAAATCAAACACAGTATTTAGCAAAGGGTCTCTGGAATGTTACAAGTAACACTTCATAATTACAATAGATTTGAGTTCAAAGACAAAGTGATGAAAAGAAACTTTCTAACATGGGGTTCAATTCCCTACATAAACTTCCTTCTTGTGGCTCCGTGTACTACTGGCATTTATATTACTATTCTTCTTTGTCATAAAAGCAGTCACCTTGTAACCCTTTTTATCAAGTAATCTATGCACTACCTAAAAGTACACTAGACTCCATCAGGCGAGCTATAGGTTTACATTATATAAACATTCCAATTCTGCCTGCTCAGGGCTAGTTGTCGATAAACGCAAGCCACTGCAAAACAGCAAAGTAGGTTCCTTGCCTTCAGAGAGCAGATAGGACCTGCTAGTTTTGCAAAAACAAACTCTTCGCAATCACTGAAACTAATCTGTCAACAAATTACCATTAAAGTCATACCTCCTGAAAGTTCAAAAACAGACTTGTGAGTAGACAAGAGATAGGGCGTTCTTTTTTTATGATTATTTTATTACTCACAGGTCAGGGCTTAAAATTACCTTTTCAAAGTGGCAAAGCTTTCTCTTGAAGTGAAGAGGGTACACTTCACTCATAATGAAATGTGGCACCTGGCTTTCTATTACGACATTTTCCTCTGTTATAGGTCTTTTTTCTTCTTTTGCTTCTCTTGCCATTTTAATTTTCAATGGAGAGATTAATGACACATAACTGTTTAGTAATCAAAACTTGAAAGAATTTCATACAAGGCTCAAATCACAAGTTACATAAATCTTTGACAACAATATTTTGATGGAAGGCAGGTCTAAACTAACAGAGTAGAGAACTAAATTTAGCATTCAGGGTGAAATATGCCTTTTCTAGAAACAGACCCAAAGGGAATTAAGAAAATGTGGGGGGGTCAGCGATGTGGCTGCTTTTTCTTTACTTGTCAGAATTATCTGAATCCTGTCTCAGTTTTGTTTCAGTTTGTTTGTATGGTTATCACTAACATTTTGGTGGCATTGATTCCTACACAAAATATTTTTGACCATCAATACTTTTCACATTATTTGAACTATGCAAGGTCTTCAGTAAAAGTGTATCTCAGCATAGCAATTCCTTTAAAATTACAGCTGGGATCTTACCTACCAGCAAGGGAAGGTGCTAGCCCCCAGCACGGTACCTGGCCCCATGTAGGCATTCAATAACTACTAATAATACCTTCTTCTATGCCCCCTTCCTGGAAGTTCCCCTTCTAGGACACAGAGGTGCTGATCAGCTTTTCCCTGTCAGCATCAAGAGACCCTCCTTTCAGACACAGTCAGTCTCCAGCAGCTACAACGGGAAAGGCCCACTTGAGGGCATTCCTAATAAAGTTCATAAGCCACCTCTTTCAAAGAAAAAAGTGGTATAATGGCTTGGCCAACCCAGCCATTGCTACCCAGTCTTTACACCTACAGATCCAAACCATATAACCTGCGTCATTTCCCATAAGTTATGAAACAAGGCCAGGAATGGCCTCTGGAATTTTAATATGGTGCCCCAGAGGCCTGTGGGTAAAAATGAGATGCAAAGAATCAGATGCAATAAGCACCTTCATTCGATGGTGGTTACTGCCAGTACAGACACCAACAGCTATTTCTTGCAGCCACTATTTCTCACAGAGGCAGTTAAAAAGCTGGAAATGTTTGCGGGACAGCTTTCTTCTTCTACTCAATATCCACCAGCAATTTCACTAACAAAAACTAATGAAGGGATGGATTTTGCCATTTTGAATGTGAAGAAAATAATTTTCATTTGCTTGTGTATTTTTTGTTTTTTGACACAGGGTCTCAATCTGTCACCCAGCCCAGGCTGGAGTGCAGTGGCAAGATCTCAGCTCACTGCGGCCTCGACCTCCCATGCTCAAGGGATCCTCCCACCTCAGCCTCGTGAGTAGCTGGGACCACAGGCATGTGCCATCACCCCTAGATAACTTTTGCATTTTTTGTAGAGACAAGGTTTTGCCATGCTGCCCAGGCTAGTCTCAAACTCCTGACCTCAAGGAATCTGCCCGCCTTGCCCTCCCAAAATGGTGGGATTACAGGCATGAGACACTGCACGCAGCCTGCTTGTATATTTCTTTACGCTGAAACGAAAAAGGTATTTCTACCCTTCTCCCCCTCTTAAAACACTGACACTATGGTCCCTCAAATACCATTTCCCATGTTCAGAGGACCCTGGGATATCAATTCCTGATTCTCCCAGGTTCCTCCAGCACTGTATTTTCTACATCCCCTTTGTTTCTTTGTTGTTGTTGTTGTTTATTTGGTTTTTTTTTTTTTTGAGACGGAGTCTTGCTCTGTTGCCCAGACTGGAGTGCAGTGGCGTGATCTCAGCTCACTGCAAGCTCTGCCTCCCGGGTTCATGCCATTCTCCTGCCTCAGCCTCCCGAGTAGCTGGGACTGCAGGCGCCCACCACCACACCTGGCTAATTTTTTTGTATTTTTAGTAGAGGTGGGGTTTCACCATGTTAGCCAGGATGGTCTCAATCTCCTGACCTCGTGATCTGCCCTCCTCAGCCTCCCAAAGTGCTGGGATTACAGGTGTCAGCCACCGTGCCCAGCCGTTATTTGGTTTTTTTTTTTTTAGACATATTCTCACTTTGTCGCCCAGGCTGGAGTGCAGTGGTGCAATCTTGGCTCACTGCAACCTCCGCCTCCCAGGTTCAAGTGATTCTCCCACCTCAGCTGCCTGAGTAGCTGGGACTACAGTCATGCACCACCATGCCCAGCTAATTTTTGTATTTTTAGTAGAGACCCGGTTTTGCCATGTTGGCCAGGCTGGTCTCCAACTCCTGGCCTCAAGTGATCAGCCTGCCTCGGCCTCCCAAAGTGCTAGGATTACAAGCATGAGCCACCACAGCCGGCCTCTACATCCCCTTTGAATGTACATAACTAGACTCTTTGCCTGAGTCCCACCCATTTCTCTGAGCTTCTTGCGTTCCGGGAAATGACTAATCTTTGACCTCCTTCAATGGCTCATTGGAAAAATTCAACCCGATGGGTCCTCTTTACTCCCCTTCTTCTTTTTCAAGAGAAGTTCCCTATCTACCGTTCCCACCTCCTTACTAGTCATTTCACATTTTCTCTCCTTCTTTTACATTGTTAACTTAAAACAGACTCACCGTCTTCTGGGCCACAAGACCCAACACCTTAAACCAGATGTCAAAGAAAGAAGCCACGGGAAGTAAACACTTTGCTTATCCACACTCTCTAAATAATACATGTTCAAATTCCAAATATGGCATATCTTAAAAGTTTTTTCTCACAGACTCCCTCTAAACTGCTGTCTTCATATAAAATGATAGCCACACCTCAGAACTGCAGCAACCAAAGCTCTCTCTATACTGACTTGCAGACAATAAAACTGCCAGGTGGTACCAAAAAAAAAAAAGAAAAGAAAGAAACCCCACAAAAACCTCGTCATTAAATGGAATGTTGTTAGGAAATAGCTGTTTTATTTAACAGCTATTCATTTTTATTGAATAAACATTTTCTAGTATGCATTCTGTTAATTGACCTGACAGCATATGCTGTATATGGAGAAACTTCTAAACATTATGCTCTATGTAATATGCTTATCTGAAAAAGCTCTCATTTGCAGCAATATGGAAATAAAATTCTGCCTTCTAAAATTCAAGACTTTTAAAATGCATTAATCCACACAGTTTATGAAATTGTTCTGGACATTTTAAAATCCTTTCTTTAAGAAAAAAAAACTTTAGTAATTGCTAATAGTATTTGTTGCTGAGTTTCATAATGGAGCAGTGCACATCCAATAGAACTTTTACAGACATAGAAATGGTGCAGGGATAATAGGAAATAAAAAGCAGTTATGGTATCGGGTAAAGAATTACTCAATGGATAAAAGAAAATATTCAGAAACTCTATCAAATTATATTATTAGAAAACTATTGTTATAATAGTTTCAGGGCTCAGACATAAATAGATTTGAAACATTACGGAGATAATACATTTAGTCTTGAGGAAGGAAGACAGTTTGTGAGTGTGTTGGCGGGCTCTACCAGCTAATGGCAGCACCTCTCTTGGGCTGATGGCTTCTGAGTGATGAGTCTACCTTCCAGCCCAGAATCGCCAACTCCACTACCTAGAGGCATAAATGAGCAATGCTGCTGGTGGGAACGAGAGCAGGCTGGAGGGCTCCCTGTCTTCAATAGCAATTCATCTCCCAACAATTGTTGCCCTTGTGGGACTATCAGCCCAAGGTTACCAGATATTCTAATTTTTCAAAAGAAGATGGAAAAGCCAGATTTGCCCCATTTCTCTAGGTTGTCAACTAACTAATTTTTAGAAATGACAATACCATTTGAACGCAATTAAGCCAACCTATAAACAAAACTCACTATGGAACCAGTGCACTCCAAAGTGAATCTTTGTCAGGGCCCTCCCATTCGGAAAACGGCATTTGCTATAATTTGTAATTATCTTTGATAATATGGAGCAAACATGGAAAGGTTTGCATTTATTTATTTTATATCCTGGCACTAAGTAAAAACTCTCCCCGTATCCTCAATGATGGTATTGGTACAACTGGAAAATCCTCCAACATTCAATATAACACACAGCATAATTAACTCGTTTTTATACCAGGCCCTTTTAAGCCAGATCTTTGTGTTCCATGGACTTCTAACATATTTTACAGTTCTAATTCTCTTCCACTGTCCTACATTAATCAAAGCTGTAACCCCTGTTGTCTTTGTACTACGGAATCTGAATGTGCCCCTGGCGAGGAATGGGGGAAAAGTCAACAGGAATTAAATTTCAGTGCAACTGTTTACTCAACTGTGGCCTGCAGTTATTGAAATTTTATCCGTGGTTTTGTGTGACTACCGCAGTAATGAATTCAGCATGGCTGTGATTTTCTCACTGCTGGTATTCTCACTTCAAGCAAAAACCTGTAGAATAAAAATGATGAAAACAACCATAGTCCATTGTAGAATGCTCACATTTCTCCAAACTGTCTAATTGTTGCAGTTTTCAGTCTGGAAGAAAACTCTGATAACTCTAGTCCTGTAGAAATATTTTCAGTCCTGTAGTTTTTCTTATTTCATCTACAGATTTCCCTTTTCCCCAACAACCTGTTAAAAGCCTTACCATATACTTAGGGGAGTTGAACAGCTGTCAATGTTATATTTTAAAAGACTTCCAAAGGCCTTGCTAATCACGATACAGGGGGTTTTAGCCACAATGATAGACCCCACTGCTTTGTTTCTTCCCAAAATGTGTCAACGACATACGGAGAAAAAACTGTCAGAAAAACATTTAAAAACAGTATAAAAGTCTAATCATAATACATTTCTTGACCTTTGTATCAATAACCCATAACAACAAATGTTCCAAAGTGGTCACAGCCAAAGGAAGATGTGGATAAATATGTTTGCAACTGATACTTTTTAAGGAAGATGTTGGTGAAATATGCTTTTATAATTTTATTCTATGTAGCCAATTTGTTATCACTGTTGTGTGTGTGGGCGCATGTGTGTGTGCACATGTTTTGATGGTTTATATGTAACGTCTTTTGGCTGGCTTACTACTTTGAGATCCTGAATGATTTTTAGCTCCTCAAATAAAAATCAGAATTTCCCATTTATGTAATTAATGTACTCTAAATATCAATTATTTAGTATCACCACATCAGTCAGTAGCCCCATCTCAAGTGCTCAAGTGCTTCATGAAGAAATAGTCAATCTTGACACTTGTCTGGTAAGGGCATACAAGATAGCATTCAACAACATTAACTGTTTGTTCTGAATGAAATGGCTGAGAACATCACATGAACATGTACTAGCACAAATACATGGAGACCCTTTTACTGTCTACTGCTGGGTTTTGCTAACAAGCTCACTGGTTGGAATTTGGCCATCTGCACTAACTTAAATGCACAAAGTTTATACACAACAAACATCACAAATTCCAGCTGAAGTGAGCCTGTGGTGCAGGCACAAATGGGTTTGGGCTGCCAATGAAAGAAAGATCAAATCATTTGCAGGAAGTCCTCTGAATTAAGACTTTTGCTGGTCGGTTACTTTTCCTTTCTTTCGCTTTGTTGCATCTTTCTCCCAACAGGTTCCACAGGCTCATGTTGGTTCCACCACCTAGTAAGGAGCTAACAATCTAATCATTCCTTATTCCTTAAAAAACTCTTCGCAAAGAGAAAAAAAACCATGGTTTAGAGCTTGTCTCCAAGTTGCATCCCAAACAAGCTTAGCTTCTCTGACACAGATTCCAAGAAAATGGTTTGAGAAGCACTTTGTCCCTATCTTCTTCCTCCCCACAAGAATTCCTGCAGCTTTCAGAAAGGCCCAAAGATACTTCACTCTTTTTAATTCACCTGTTTCTGCCTGGTGCCATAACTATGTTTTGAATAAGTAAATCAAGAACAAAACAGGTCATAAACCATCTATTATTATTAACAAAGCCTAATAATATTTCCTGAGTCTGAGAGAGGCTGGAAAACCAGTCAGTCTTCAAGCAAATGCTGTTTACTTATTTGAATTTTTATCAACACTTTGACAACAAAACACTATTTCTTGGGTCGCCTGTACCATTTGGAAATATTTTACCAGTCACTCACAGGTACCCAGTTCTATACCTGTAAAAAGTATAACTAACAGGAATGAGTACATCCCAACTTATGTGCATTTTGGGGAGGCACCAATAAGAGATAATTTAAAGCAGTAAGACTTAGCCACAAACCCACTGCTGCATGAATACAGGGAACATATGTAAATACCCTAAATACCCTATACCCCAAATTCCTACACGTAGAGGGAAGCAGCTTCCTACAGTGATGCCCGTGTTCTAGATGTTTTGGCTGTTATCTCACCATTTCCGCCTGTCCTTCTACGTATTTATTTCAACTCTCCTTACTCATCTACTCTTTTTCTCTCTTTTATTCCTTAGCTCTTATTTCCTTCTTCACAGCCTTAAGCCTGTTTTTCGTTTAATTTTTATTTTTGCACGAAGGCAGTGGGAACCATTTCTCCAAAGAGTAATTTTATTCACAATGGGGAAAGGTTAGGCTGACACACAGGTCCACTCATCTTCGTCTCAGCAACTGCTCCCCACAAGGGGACCTGCAGGACTTCCACTCCCAAGGGCTTGAAAATTAGTCTCTTAAGCCAACTGCTGGGACTCCTAGAGGGCTGATGGTTTATGAGATGCCACTGACAGACAGACAGATGGACAGACGGTGAGCACAAAACACTGACTGGCGAGATCGTGATTAAGTGTAAAATTCAGCAGTAAAATTCGCACCCACCACCCTCCACCTGCCAAGACTCCAAAGCCCAGTACCTGCTGCTGCTGCTGCTGGGCGTGGGCGAGGTCAGCTGCCCCGATGTCCACGGCCGGCGTCTCTCCGTTGGACCGCCCCTCCCGAAGACCGCCGCACTCTAGTAAGTGGTTGCTGCCGCCCGACCCATTCTGGATGGCTGAACCGTTACTTTTTGTCTCAGTCCCAGATTCTTGCATCATGACTCAAAAACCTGATACAAGGATTTCCAAGATGGGGGGCGGGTGGGGGGAGAAAAAAAAAAGCAGCTGTTAAAACAGTTGTTGTGCATAAGGAGAAGGGCCTTGGTTTAAATGTTGCCAAAATCTGTAAACAGTTGTCATTTTCTTTCACTTAACTTATCCCCTCCATTAGTGGGCCAGGCCCCTAGTTTCGGGGCTGAAACTGTCATTCCCAATTCAAGTTTCTGTAGTATTGTTTTAAATATATTACTTTTTTTACCCTTAAAAAACTAGTATTTGTAGGAAAACCTAGAATTCAAGATTACATTTTTCTCTTTTCTTTTCTTTTTTTTTTGAGACGGAGTCCCACTCTGTCGCCCAGGCTGGAGTGCAGTGGTGCGATCTTGGCTCACTGCAACCTCCACCTCCCGGGTTCAAGAGATTCTCCTGCCTCAGCCTCAGGGTAGCTAGGATTACAGGTGCACGCCACCATGCCCGGCTAATTTTTTGTGTATTTTTAGTAAAGAAAGGGGTTTCACCATGTTGGTCTGGCTGGTCTCAAATTCCTGACCTCGTGATCCACCCGACTCAGCCTCCCAAAGTACTGGGATTGCAGCCACTAAGCCCGGCCCAAGATTAAATTTTTCTTCTATCTGGTTCCTTTGCTCAAAAACGAGCAAGTCATCCTATAGAGCATATTAGGTATAAACATTAAATTTTAACATGTGCAGGCACTGTTTGTTGATATTACACTTTTTTTTTTTTTTTGAGACAGAGCCTTGCTCTGTCACCCAGGCTGAAGTGCAGGGGCGCTATCTCTGCTCACTGCCTCCGCCTCCCGGGCTCAAGCAATTCTCCTGCCTCAGCCTCCCAAGTAGCTGGGATTACAGGTGCCCACCACCAGGCCCAGATAATTTTTGTATTTTTAGTACAGACAGGGTTTCATCATATTGGCCAGGCTGGTTTTGAACTTGTGACCTCAGGTGATGCACCCACCTCGGCCTCCCAAAATGCTGGGATTACAGGCCTCGTGAGCCACGGCACCTGGCCGAAGGTACTAAAATTCTAATAGAAAAAATATATATAGGCCTGGGGACGGTGGCTCACGCCTGTAATCCCAGAACTTTAGGAGGATGAGGCAGGTGGAACACTTAAGGTCAGGAGTTCGAGACCAGTCGGGCCAACACGGTGAAACCCTGTCTCTACTAAAAGTACAAAAAAAGAAAGAAAAAAATTAGCCAGTCATGGTGACAGGCACCTGTAATCCCAGCTACTCGGGAGGCTGAGGCAAGAGAATTGCTTGAACCCAGGGGGTGGAGGTTGCAGTGAGCCAAGATCACACCATTGTACTCTACCCTAGGTGACAGCGCGAGACTCCGTCTCAAAACAAAAGAAAAAAAAAATGGTGCAAAATGAGTACCTAGAAAATATCACTTAGGGCCAGGCGCGGCGGCTCATGCCTGTAATCCCAGGACTTTGGGGGGCCGAGGTGGGTGGATCACAAGGTCAGGAGTTCAAGACCAGCCTGGCCAATATGGTGAAACCCTGCCTCTACTAAAAATACAAAAATTAGCTGGGCATGGTGGTGTATGCCTGTAATCCCAGCTACTCAGGAAACTAAGGCAGGAGAATTGCTTGAACCGGGACCTGGGAGGCAGAGGTTGCAGTGAGCCGAGATTGCACCACTGCACTCCAGCCTGGGCTACAGAGTGAGACTCCAACTCACAAAAAAAAAAAGAGAGAGAGAGAGAGAGAAAATATCACTTAGGTGTAAATACATTTCACATTCACTCTTATTACTCTCTGGGCACAAAACCATTATCCCAGAAAGCTGATTCAGCATTTGGCTCAGAAAAGATGTCCAAAGATGACAAAAGACAGATAGCATATGCTAATACCAACTGCTACCATCTACTGATCACTACTGTTGGGTCAGGCAGGCCCTAATGCAGGTGATTTACACATATTCTCCAATTTAGTGCTGATGAGGATTGTTACCCCCAGTTTGTGGATGAGAAAACTAAGGATCCACAAGTTATTTAATCTGTCCACTACATGTCACAGCTAGTAATGGTGGAATCAGGATTTGAACCAGTTCAGTTACGTCAAAGCTCGTAACCACAATGTGTATTTTTAAAGTTGAGGTTCAGTGGGGGCAAAACAATGAAAACGGCAGGGTCACACTCCAAGTTCAAAGACCAGGATTTGGAAAAGGAAAAGCAACAACCATTAAAGGAAGTGAAGAGTTCAAACATGAAAGCTGAGAAATGCCTGAATAATTAAGACTTTAATGTGAAATACCAATCCCCGATTAAAGGGCAGAAAATTTTTACACAAATGTGTTCCAACTGTGGAAGGACGCATGCACAACCAATGCTACAGATTTCTGCCCCATACATGAAATGTGACAACAGGGAAATTTCAATCTTTGGGTATCTTTAGAGGACACTGTTTTCTTGCTAGAAATTGGATGAAGTCTGTTTTCTGCAGACTTGCACAAAAACCAAATGGAAAAATTAAAAGCAGAAAAATTCACATCTTTCTTCATTTCCTTTCACTGTATAGCATGATCCAACTTGATACAGACTCTTCATAAACCCAAAAGACGTATATATTTTTTAAGTTGATCCAATTCTAAAGTGGATTGAGAATGGCATTTTTCACTAGCAGGTGGGAAACAAACTCAGAAGTAACAGCTGATTCACTCTCGTTTCTTGATTTCTATTATTATTTTTTCATTCTCATGTCTTCAGATCAGACTTTCTAATAATTACAGTCCTTTAGAAATTGCAGTTATAGTCTTTCTGTCCACAGAGTAAAGCATCTATCAAAAATAACCAAAATCTTCCCTAAGATATAAGAATCAGGTAACAAGATAATTTGTGACAACACGAGCGCCTTGTTCATCACCAAAAAAGAAATGAATTAGTGAAACCTAGGTACTTTTCCTTGGGTGTTTCAGTCTCTCTTCCACAAACTTGCCCCTTTGTACGGAACTAAAAGAAAAGAGCAGGGTGCAGTGGCTCATGCCTGTAATCCCAGCACTTTGGGAGGCCAAGGCAGGCAGATCACTTGAGATCAGGAGTTCGAGACCAGCCTGGCCAACATGGTGAAACCGGTCTCTACTAAAAATACAAAAAAATTAGCCGGGCGTAGTGGCACATGCCTGTAATCCCAGCTACTCGGGAGGCTGAGGCAGGAGAATTGCTTGAACCCAGAAGGCAGAGGTTGCAGTGAGCAGAGAGCATGCAACAGAGCAAGGCTCTGTCTCAAAAAAAGGGGGCGGGGGGAGGGAAAAAAAGAATTATAGGAAAAGGCACAGTGTTAGGTATTTAAGCAAGAGAGCATTTGTCTAAGAGTAGGTAGCAAGGAAATCCATCTAATTATCAGGATATATCTCAAATATACGTAAAGAAAAAATCTATAGATATAGATTTACAAATATGTATATATACAGATATTTTTCCTTCTGGGAATACCTTCCCATACCAGGGACTTGATCCCCAAAAGACAACAACATTGCACATATATAAACTCTATCCCTGCCCTAAGAATGAGGCATAAATATTTAGCCAAATATCCTGTCCTGATGGAAGAGAGCTGCAGGTAGAATGCTGCTTTCAGACTATGTGACCATCGGGATCCCAGGCCTGAGAGCAGGTGTCTAAGAGACTGGTCCTGCTTTTGTTTCCTTGGTGAGACACCATTCTGGTGGGTGGAGTAAGAACAGTCTCCAATACACAATTTGATGAGAAGGCCCTGTTTTTGCTCCATGCAGTTCCAAAGCAGACTGCCAAGTCCTCCAGTACAAGTTTTGCAGGCATCCAGCCAAGCAGCTTGGCTTGTGAATCAGGTTTGGTGCAGGCTTTGGGACCAAAATTGCATAAAGGATTATTTTGGTCTGAGGATGTCCTTAATTAGTCAAGTGCTAACAGTAGTATGTAGGTTGGAAGATTTAAAATTTCCCATAATCTCCCACACCAATCAGGAGAAAACAGCTTTTTGAAAAGCACATGTGAAAAAATAGGAGTGTCAATGTCTAAGAACATTTCTAACAGTGTCTGGGCCAGCAATATTTCTATCAAACGTTCCAAGTCATTTAATAAGCCTTTATATCTGTATCACACTTCACGAATTGCAAAAGCCCTCTGATGTGCTTTTCAAACTTGTAACAAGGCTAGGAGGGAGATAAGGCAGGTAAACGTTATCCCCATTTCACAGATAAGAAAACTAAAGCTCAGTCGGTTAAGGGATAGATGTAGCCATAACTATTCTGTTTCAGACATGAACTTGTCCATTTAATAAATGATTAAGAAACTCCAGGTTGTAAAGTCCTGTGCTGGGTAGTGGATAAGAAAATTCATGAAAAGAAAACTATGGAAATTCCAGAAAAGACAACAATGAGAGTGGCAGGTGGACAAAGAAAAGCATTAAAATACAATGATATAAGGCATCTGCACTATTTTGCAAACAACTGTCTTTTTCTTTTGAGTTTTCACTATAAGAGTCATCTGAAATCAAGTCAATATATCGGAGAGGAATCTATCTTCTCCATAGTGGGATGCTGCACCCTCTTTTCTTCGAGGAAGCTTGTCCCAGGCACCCGGTTTGCATAACCTCTGCTTCTCTCTGGGGGAATAACTAACCCTATAACTAACCAACTGCCTTGCTCCGTGACATACTGACAGCAGGAAACACTGTATAATCATACAAAGTGCCTGAATACAAAGGTATGGCCACACCATACCCACAAACAAGTCCTTCCTCCAGAAACAACACCAAATCTTCCTCTGCCTTCCTGTGTGGCATCTCCAGATGAACTGAGCCCGTTTACATCACGTGATCCATTTAATATAACCCCACAAAGGTCAATGCTACAATTGCATAGATGTCAAAAAGCCTAAAGAAGCCAAAATGATCTACTTCTCATCTTGCTTGGAAACATTACAGAGCTACTGATTTCAAAGGTTCGATTTTTGTGCTGGAGGGACTTGCAGAAAAGGACAAGGACTGAGTTTAGCATGCTTATTTATTGCTGTTGCCAACAGAGCTGCTCTCTGGAAGTATTCTGGAAAATTCATAATATCCAGGCCAATGTATTTATAGTAAATTAAAGCAGTGCTTTATTATTATGATTATTTCCTTGGTTACAGTGTTGATGCTGAAAATTTAGGGAAAATAAAGCCCTTGTTATCATGCTTGTGAAAGATTTTAAGCTAACAAAAAGTTCAGTCTTGATTCCAGGGCAGTTAATTAAGGTTGACCAAGTCAGGCAGAAGTAAATTAACTTGGCTGATCAATTATTTATATGAAGCAGAATAAATGCCCTTAAAGAACTTGGTCTGTTCATAAAAGGATGTGTAAATTAAACTAAACATAGTTTTGTAAAATATGTTTCTATTTCTACGGGGAGAAGAGAAGTTAATGGTGAAATCACTATTAGGAAAATTATTAGAGTAATTACACAGTCCACCCCCATCCGAAAAGAAAAATTCTCTTTCTCATTGTTCATCCCATGTACAGGGAAAAAAGGTAGATGGCATGCAATTCTGAAGAGATAACAGAAGCTCATGGAAAAAGAAGGAAGGAAGGAAGGAAGGAAGGAAGGAAGGAAGGAAGGAAGGAAGGAAGGAAGGAAATGTGAATTTCACTATGTAGATTTCATTATTTTGGAAATATTGAACACATGCCTCTTACTTTATTTATTGTCGGTTAACTCCATGCAGTTTGTAGACTGAGAAAGAATAAGGATGAGACTCGGACTAGCTTTGGCTCTAAGAGAGGTACTTTTAAAAATTACTCATGTTGCATCATTAAGATTTAAAACTGTCAATAATCGTGTTCATGCCATTGAGGAAAAAAGAAAACCAACCTGTCTATATTATGATATAAAGCATACATTTAGTTCTGGTTCTCATCAAGCAAACGAACTGGTTCCCTTTTAATGTGCAAAGGGTTTACAAGGCAACATAAGACAAAGGAGTTTTAAGGAGTGGGGTGCAGCTCCACAGATTTTTTTCCCCTAGTAGGCAAACAGTAGGGTGGCCTAGGATATTAAACCAGTTCTGTACTCTTTAATGCTCTTGTGGGTGTTACTCTCTTCACAATAGAGAGGGAATCAAGCAATAGAAATCCCAGAAAAAAGTCACAGACTCTCAGTAGAGGACTGCAACAATGGAGACATCACATTTGCTAGCATGAGGGGCATGCTTTCTTTTTTTTTTTTTTTGAGACGGAGTCTCGCTCTGTCGCCCAGGCTGGAGTGCAGTGGCGCAATCTCTGCTCACTGCAAGCTCCGCCTCCCGGGTTCACGCCATTCTCCTGCCTCAGCCTCTCCTAGTAGCTGGGACTACAGGCGCCGGCCACCACGCCCGGCTAATTTTTTTGTATTTTTAGTAGAGACGGGGTTTCACCGTGGTCTCGATCTCCTGACCTCGTGATCCGCCCACCTCGGCCTCCCAAAGTGCTGGGATTACAAGCATGAGCCACCGCGCCCGGCCGAGGGGCATGCTTTCACACTGCTCACCCATCACCTGGCGAGATGCTGCTGGAGCAGGTGGCATTCAGGAGATGAAGGACTGACTGGTGGAGTGAATGACAAATGAGACTTAGTGGTTAAGGAAGCAGGTGAGGAGACAGAAAGATGGCGGCCCCAAGATGTAGAGTCACTGTCTAGAAATGGGCTTGGATGGGCTACTCTTGAAGGAAAAAAAAAAAAGGGTAGACGGGAGGAGAAAGAACAAAACAAGAGAAACAGAGTTAGATCAGACAATTGTTTTCTCACCTGAGATAACTTCTACAAATTATGAATGAACCCTACAGGCACCGTCTTCCAATACCATATTTTCATAATTATAACAGAAAGGCGTAAATTTTCTAATGCATGGCAGTTCAAAAAGTAATCAAGGGAATGAGCCGGAGGGCTATTTTAATGTATGCAAAGCTAGTGACCCACAATAAATGGGAGGTAAGCTACAATGAATGCAAAGTAATGCACACATACTACAGTCCTGGTCTGATGAGGGACGGCTAAAATTAACACCCAATTAATTTCCGAATTGACAAACAAATGAAACCCATAAATCTACTTTCTCATTAATTTTCTTGTGTTATAATTTAAAGCAGTAATATGAGGGCCAAAACTGAACATTATCCATCATAAATATCAGAAAGATAGCACTGTAACACCATAAATTATGCATATTACCTGTTGTTAAAAATGATTTATGTATTATCAACTTTATCATGCACCATAGATGTCTATCTACATGTATCTTTAAAAATCTGGAATTTCATTTAGCCCCTTTGGAATAAAAGTTCAGGAGCAATGAAATTGTCAAAAGCATGTTTTTAAAAAAACAAAAACAAAACAAATGTGGCCACTCATTTAGCCATATGGGAGATCAGGGTGAAATTGGAATCATTCCAGGTCTCAGGTGAGTAGAGGCTAAGAATATCATGGAAGTGAGGAGTCGGGCCTCCCCGGGGGGGGAGAAACAAACCAGCTGTAGGAGCACCCCTCCTACAGAACACAACATCTGTGTCCAAACGGCGCCTCTGACCTGTCCTGCCCTCTGGAATGCAGGAGGTGCAGGGCTTGGTACACGTAAGCAAAGGCAAGACGCATTTGAATGCATCTCAAATGCATTCAAATGCATTTCACATGGCCAGCGGGGAGCATCTATAGCTATGACGACCAACGCAAGCAAGGAACCCTAAATTGGCAAAAACTTAGAAAACCCATGCTTATTTTCAATAATGTAATACAGCAGCTTTCTTGCCTTCAAAAGAGGAAGAAAAGAAATAGAAACTAACTTGTATTTATCAATTAAACCAGGAATAGTTTATATTTATCAATTAAATGGAAGAAGCATTCAGATTAAAATAGTTTCCTTGTCCACTTTCCCAGCTCCATTTGTTTAATAAGAATAATAAATAAATACATCTTTTATCTCAAGTTTAACTTTCAGGTATGCCTTGCACGTAACAGGAATTTAATACATAATTACTAAATGTTTGACTAAATGATTAAATGACAGAAAATTCCAAGGCCAACCTCTTGATCAAATGAGATCAAGGGCTTGTGCTGGCCTCCAACTTTTATATTCCAACTTTAAAAATACTCTATTTCCTGTACACATCTTTAACTGTTTTGGTGTTCTGAAACTCCGAAAGTAACAAGCCATTAAATCTGTTAGGTCTTAAGAGAAGTAGGATGATCTCATTAAACACTGAAAGATAATCAACCAATGAAATATCCTACAAAAACCCACTGGAAACACTGAATATATATATGGACAATTCAGATGGGCTGGAGATGGTAGACAATAGGATGTTTAATTTTCCCTGTAATTTATGACTCAGAACAGAGTTGGCGGGATTGGGTGGTAATAAAATAATGTTCCTAACAAAAGCACAGGCTTCCCCCTTCTTCACCAGGCTTTCAATGTGAAGACAGGAGACTTCATATTTCCAAGGAAAAAAAGGATTTCTGCATTCCAATGCCAAGGCAGTAAAGTTGTTCAGAGCAACTGTAAATGTCTTATTCTTCAGAACTGTCTTCATCAAACTTTCTTGGATACTGTAATCTTTGTAAGACACCAATGAGCACAGATAACAAGTTGACCCTGCTCCAAAAATTACAGATGTCTAAATTTATATTTTTTAGCTTTTCAGCTCTGGTGGGTCTTGGTTCCCTTCTTTCCTAATAGTCAAGAGTTTAAGTGCTGTAATCATAGCAACTGTGGGCAAACGAGGGAAGTTAGAAAGAAGCCGCTCTAGGAAACAAGTACAAAGCAGAATGCATACCCACTCCCTCGCATATTAATCCCGAGGAGCTCAAATAATTAAATAGAGACTGAAAAGGAGCTTTGCCAATCCAGTGCTAGGCTGTTTGCTTTGCCACAAGGAAGCCTCTGAAGGTCAGGCATGATGGGGCCAGGTGTTCTGGGGAGCTTAATTAAAATGCATTTTTACAGAACAAAATAGATTTTAAGTTTGAGAACTAACAAAGCCCGTGGAACTTTAATCATTTAAACATTCAAACAGCTGAATTCTCGCAAATAGTCCAGTGGAATAAAGTGACCAACAACCAGTTCAGAAAAGTCTTTTTTTTCCATTTCTATATTTTCTATCATTTAATGTACACGAGGCCAGGTTCATAACATCAATTTATGACTGGCGTGTTCGATGACACACTTCACGTATCTCCCGCTTCAGCTCAAGCCCCTCACCGCTCTAGTGGCCAAAGTGAACAATATGTTCACAGCATCATGGTAATGTAGTGAATGTGGGCCATCAGAATTCTGTTGCTTGCATTTCTCCGTTGTGCGAAAGGAACAATTATTTAATTTTATCCTTCAAAAACTCCAATATACATATATGTATTTTCCCCCCTGAAAGTTGCTCTTAAAGACAGATGAGCAAGGCTTCTCTGACATAAAAGACCACCATTTGCCTCTGCAGGTCATAACCCTCCAGCCTCTACCCTCACCCTGGTCAGTGCTGTATCTTTGTAATTTACAGCAAATGCTAGGACAGCATGCCTCATATTGAAACACAAGGCAAATTCAGAAACAGCAACAAACAATAACTTAAAAAAAATGATGATATGATGCGAGGTGAGAGCTTTCTCTGCTGTTTGCAAAACATGACAAAGGCCAGGCTAATGTTCAGGTCTTATCTAAGGTGGCTCCCAGTGTCCAAGGGACAAGCGTCATGTGCACACACCAAACTAGATAAAGAGCCACATGCTTGCTTTACTTAACTAGAAATGATACAAAGCATAAATTCACTTTAAAATGGACAGGTAAGAACCACAGGTAAGAGTAAAAACACTGGCTTTTAAAAATATATTATGCATATTAACTGTATAGTTTCTTCCCAGTTAAAATATCTTCATTTATGGCAGGGAGGATTTATTCAGAACACATCAAAATAAAAGTTAATCCTCCCTTCTCAAACTTGACAAAGAGTACATGCATCCAGCAGGATCATATCAAGCCTACAGGACAACACGCAAGATAGACACAGTAACACAAAATCCAAGGATTGTACCTTTCAATGGTGACTGCCTTGTTCATAGTACTAGACTTTTTCTCCTACACCTTCTAAGTCCTTGTTTGTTCCACAAAGAAATTTCTAGCCATCTGATGCTCTATTACTGAGCTAGTGGCCTTTCAGGAGAGCTCTCTCCCTTCAGAAAAAAGCAAACAACTGCATAGATATCATTACACTAAGGAAATCTCTTAGAAAAACCAAACAACTTGCTAATCTCGCCAGCCCCTTCATCCAAGCAAAAGATAAGAAAAGCAAACCTAAGTCTGTTTCAACCACATTCCAGGGACCAGTTCCCCTTTTTCTTTCTTTATCAAAATTCTAGCTTTTAAGTTTGTGTGTGTGTGTGTGTGTGTGTGTGTGCGCGTGTGTGTGTTAAACAGACCTTGCAGGATAAACTGCTGCTCACACCCGCAAACAAAGCAATATCTGTTTAATAACGATTGCTGCCATGGGTACAGTAAACAAGGGGCCCAGCATTTGTGTTTATGAACAAACACATCATCTTACAAGAGCAATTTAACATTAACCAGGTGGAATAATCAACAGATTTCATAGGTGACACCAGGGGCAGGGCTAACGTAAACAGAACTGGGGAGGAGAAAGAGGCCACTCTTTGAGAATCAAGGTCGAGGTAAATGCATTACAGAGTAAACAGCTGGGAAGAAGGCAAGATAAACAAACAGTCATTCTTCTGACATTTAGAGAGGCAGAAAGGTTGTATGTTACATAGATCAGCTGCTGACCACCATGAAATCAAACCGGTTGGAGACCAAGCCTGCTTGTTTGCACAATGCCATGTTTGCTTATAAACAACAATTTGCTGTTACCAACATCACATTACTCATCATCATATAAGCCAGAGTGAAGCCAGTCAGATCCGCTTAACTCTTTACTGGTGACATTACTCAGAAATTAAAAAACAGAAAACAGGCCCCTCTAAGAAAAAGCGGTCAGTCACCCCAAAATAAGACCAAGAGAGCTCAGTCAATACCCTTTTATTTCCTGGCTTGCAGATAAAAATAAACCATCCACATGGTTTAAACTACTAAAGGTTGGATTTGAAAACAGCTTTAAAACACTATAATGTTTTCATGCTTCAGTAACTCTGCATTCATTTCTTGGGCTCATCTTCTTTTATCAATGAAATATATGGGTCAAACACAGATTCAAATCTTTAACGTTTCATCCAGAAGGAAAACCTTAATGCTCCAGTCTCCCCGTATCAAGCTTCTATTCTAAGATACCTTTAAGCCCAGTGGGCCCACAAACAGATGTAGAGCATTCTCAACTACTCTGCAAAAATCTAACTATATCAGTTTATGACGTTTGCCTTAAAAAACATCAAAAAATAAAATAATCAGTTGATGTCCCATATAACCATTCAGGGGTTCATTCTGTCAGCTTATCAATAAAATCTTCGCTCTTCAAAGCCCAGAATGAATAATAAGTTCGGTGTGTCCACTAACAAAAGTGTTAAGAAGAAACGTTTAATCTCTAACAATTTCCCTGCTGTGTACTTCCACATAAAGCAGCTTATTGTGTGTTATAAGAAAGTCATCATGCCTTATCAGAGATACTATATTTAGAAACACAATCTGCAATTAAAACATTAGTTTCAATCTATTTTACAGATACTTTAACACCATTAAACTATTTAATTTTGATACATTTGAAAAACCTCCTTCCATTACTTAAAATTTAATAAGCAAAACATACTGAAAAGCAGTTTGGTAATTTATCTATATCTTACACTTATAATCAGTTAGCTAATTTTTTTAAATTCTGCATGATGTCAGTGCAAAGTGCAGCAAAACACTGTCTGCTGGATATCCAAAGCAAAATATGGAAATGAGAAAATGATATTAAAAAAATAAAGATACACCTAAGTGGATTCTGGCAATTACATGATTAACAATCAGGTTATTGGAATTTTCCGCTCTGTCTAAAAAGAAATAACAAAAATTGTGTTGGTCTGCCCCAACCCCCGCAACTGATATCCCTCTCCCCAGTTCCACTGTGAATACACTCCTGAACCTTCTCTAGCTGCTCTTGTTTCCTGGCCTTGCTTCAATTATCTAATCTTTGTTCTGCAAACCTAAAGTCACAAAGTAACTAGTGTGTTGTCTTTCATGTTTTTGTTTTGTTGCTCTGTGGTTTGTTTCCTAAGTCCCTCTCTGCCAACCATCATCTTTCCCCAAATCAACAGCTCCCTGAGGCCTCGACAATGTCAGGGGAAGAAAATTTCCACTGAGCATTCAGTGCCCTGGTAGGAGGCCATTTTTCAGGCTCAAGGACCTGTTAACAACTGATGGACATGCATGGAAGGGACACCAAGAACTTCCCTTAAAAGCCCTCTAGGGCTGGAGCTGTTCTACTGCCCTTGAGAAAGAAAATCAGACTTGCTCAACTGAATGATGATGCAAGTCTGGCTGCTGGAACAACTAACAGAGAGAATCTTCCTGTAATGTTTTGAGAACAGAACGTTCTAAGATTCCGTGCTCACTACCCTATGGATGACTAGAAGTAGAGAAAAGTGAAGGGGCTTCTATAACCAACACCCCAGTGAAAACCTAAGAGAAAAATAAAATAAAATAAAAAAGTCAAAGTGGAGGGCTGTGTCCTGGTATCCTCACTATCCTGTCTTCAGGAGAAAATGCTGATGATTCACTCTCTGCACTTCAGCTCTTGTCCAGTTCTCCTGAGCTTCAGTTTTATTTTCTTTTCCTGAACCCCGGATGAACCAGAATATTAGTAAAGGATTATAAACATAGTTGACAATTCTAAATGGTAATCCAAAGAGTTGTAACCATTTCCCTTCATAAAGGGAAATCATAATTGAGTCCTGGAGTTCCGAAAGCTAGGCTAAACCTGGGCATATAATCATTTCTTGAATGGGGAACTCTTTTCTGTTTGAAGATGGTTTCACCTATTCCTTACCATGAGCAGGATAAATAATGTGTCTTCTTTCCTCTTTCCCAGCAGTGGTGTTAAACTTGCCCTAACCCACATTTAGTTCCATTTTTCCATTTTTATTTTTGAGACAGAGTCTTGCTCTGTTTCCCTGGCCAGAGTGCAGTGGCGCAATCTGGGCTCACTGCAACCTCGGCCTCTTGGTTCCAGTGATTCTCCTGTCTCAGCCTCCCGAGTAGCTGGGATTACAGGGGTGTGCCATCAAAACCGGCTAATTTTTGTATTTTTAGTAGAGACAGGGTTTCATCATGTTGGCCAAGCTGGTCTCCAACTCCTGACCTCAAGTTATCTTCCTCCATCGGCCTCCTAAAGTGCTAGAATTACAGGTATGAGCCACCATGCCTGGCCCACATTTAGTTTTACTTCTATGTACCCAGTTTACTTATTTTATTCCCCATGAATCCCAAATTGTAAAAGTTTTATTTTTAAAAAAGTACATTAAGAAGGCTTTTATATAAGCTGTTCAATAAATTATTTTTAAAATTGAAAATAGTTCTAAGGAGGCCTTGGACTAACTCAAGATTGGGAAGGACTGATTTTTCTTTTCGTAACTCCTCCCTAGAATGAAAATCTTACAAATTCTGAGAATCTCAGAAAGGTTGTGGCATCTTAGTGGACACTGGAGCTAGTTTCCCAAGCCCCATGCATTCACTTTTACCTCTATCTTCATTATTTTCACCATCTCCATCCACATCTACCATATTGTTATTTTAAAAAATGATTCACTTTTGATAAACACATCTACCTTCAGAGGAAACTTCGTATCACTTCTTCAAATGGAAAACCAGTATGTAACCCTTCGTAGGTGAGAAAGACTTTTATAATGCATGTAATAAAAGCTAACCAATGATATTAAATTCTGCTAGAGCCTGCTGTTTCTCAGAGGCTCTGAGTGGAACCATGTTCTTTCTTTGTTAAATAATGAGCTTACAACTGGTAGAGACAGATTAAAGATACTAGTACCAAACTGAGACTTTCTCCTTGGCTTTATCAGAAGGATTAAAAAAGAATTGAAAATGGAATTGCTTCAACATTGAACCACAGTAACGAGAATTGGTGAATGATTTATGAGCCACCGAAAAATCCTCTCCCAACCTATCTGTGAGTGGTACAAGGCTCATATATTGGGCAACTGAGCTACAGGAAACTTAAGAGACCCTCATGAACCTCCACGCTATAATCTTGACCCTTAAGCACTGGATTCCTAACAGTGCAACTCACAAAGCACGTACTGAGGGGCTACATGGACACTTTCACTGCTAAAGACATAATCAACCAAGAAGCCAGATTCTTTACACTTGCCCCCAAACCAAATGAGTTTCCTAGTTCATGGGTATTATGCTTGTAGAAGACACCCTAAACACCAGTAGCTCCAACAATGAGCCTCCCATCCAGGCCTGCCTTTTCTCACACCATCAAAAAACTTGTGCATCAGCCACTTAAGTCATGCCGCCTTTCCACAATACAAGTTCAGACTTTATTTAGTAGCAAGTAACTACTATAAGAACTATAAGCATATCATTCAAATGCTTTATTGGTCAAAAAGATGGATGCTTTTATTAATCCAACCTTTTTGTAATGGAGTACCACTGATGACCCAGCATTAGCCTCATTCCCTGCTATTAATCACACTTCTAAGAGCTCATTTTGCCTTAAAATCTTAAGAAATTGCTATAATTTAAACACATGGTGTCTACATAATGGGAAATGCTTCATAGATTGTATCATTTCAGAAAATACAGTGTATTTTTATGAGAACAATGACATGATGCTAAGGAATTACAAAATGGGAATATATATATATATATTATATATATGAATGAATAAAAACAGAAAAATGTAAGCTTCCTTTCGTATTTGTAGCTTCCCACATCTGTAAACTTCAATCACTACCTTTGTGAAGTCCATTAATCCAAAGGCATGGGCATATAGTTTACATAGATTAAATCCAAAATAACACTCCCAAATGAAAATTAAATGAAGGGAGAAACTCTAATGTAAAAAGAAAGATGTGGAAACACACGGTGTGCTTTAAGAAAATTCCATCAGTGGCATATTCCTCATTCATCATCTGTAATTCCTGTGCCTTATGTAAAGGATTCAGGACAAACTACAGGCATCTGCCTTAATTTTAACAATATAATGATGTCCTTAATACATAAGACCTTTTCTCCTTAAGCTACCCTTCAAGACCATTTAACACAGCTGAACACCATAAAGAAATGTATCTGAAAGAGTTTTTTCAAAATACAGAGCTAAAGTAAATCTTCTTTAAGGCACCCCTTCAATTTTCACCACCACACAATTCAAATGCAGCATACACATGGCTGGGCACGGTGGCTCACGCCTGTAATCCCAGCGCTTTTGAGAGGCTGAGGCAGGCGGATCACAAGGTCAGAAGATCGAGACCAGCCTGGCCAATATGGTGAAATCCTGTCTTTACTAAAAATACAAAAATTAGCCAGATGTGGTGGGGGGTGCCTGTAGTCCCAGCTACTCGGGAGGCTGAGGCAGGAGAATTGCTTGAACCCGGGAAGTGGAGGTTGCAGTCAGCCAAGATTGTGCCACTGCACTCCAGCCTGGGTGACAGAGCAAGACTCCATCTCAAAAATAAATAAATAAATAAATAAAAATAAAATGCAACACACATACGTGTATATTCAAATCTTGCAAACACATAAAAATGGTAACATTGTGTTACATGATGAACGAAGGGTGCGGTGGGTTCCAATCACGTACCATGATGATGAATGGATCTAGAGTGAATGGCTGGGAAGTACAGAGAATCAGCTGGCCTAAAAGTCAAGAATGCAGATATTCTCCTACAGTTAGCAAGAATTGAACTTGGAATCTGAGAAACAGCCAGAAGCTGGTGATAAAGCTTACTTAGGTGGAGCTGGGACAGAAGCATCCGCCTGCTTGGTGATAGGCAAGTCCAGCTCTGGCTGAGGGGCCCCTTCGCACAGAGATATGCTCCACCCATCCATCCATGTGCTATCATGTGGTCCAGATAAGCACCTAGACCTTGGATCTCCCCTATGGGGAAGTGCTGAGCCTGGGAGGAGATTTAGAAAGAAATAGAAGTCCTTTATCAAGCTACCTTAATCATACTGTCACGAACATGCCAATGAGAAAGACAGGGCTTGAGGTGCCCTGAATAGGTAAAACAGGTACCAACAGTGGGGCCACTTCTCTTCGCGTGCTGAGTGCTGGGGCCACTGGATGACTACAGGGTCACCGGCAGGACCATCTGATGTCTGATAATGCCAGATTCTCAACAGGATTCATTCATCAACTAAACACCCAAAGAAACTTTTGAAAGGGTGTTGCTACTCCCTGGCATGCCCATGGTAGCTGTGAGGGGTGGAGGTACTGGACATCTTTGGGACAGGAACAACACTCTAAAATAGGGAACTAAAATTACTAGTCTTCTTCCCTGTAAATGGAGACAACAGGGCTCCTAATAACGAGCATGCTAAATACCTGAGTTAAGATTCATCAAAGATCACAGCCACTGTTGATCACATTCTCCCCCAAAAGAGAAAGAGGAGGGGGAGAGAGAGGATCATAACCTATGCACAACCAATTGATGAGAAAAGCCAATGCAATTATCCAAGAGTAGACCCCTGTGGCACCTTCCATAGGAGACTAGTACAAGGGATCTGTCTCATGACAAGGGTTTCCAATAGAACCACATATACCTCCAACAGATGAGAAAGTGATCAACCTTTGCACTGCAACTGTGTTGCAGGCTCTGACTACACAAAGCATGGTTCTGTGGACAGCCACAAAGGCATCACCTGGGAGCTTGTTAGATATGCAAATTCTTGAGCCCATCTCAGACCTACAAAATGAGAACCTGCATTTTAATAATATCCCCAAGGTGATTCACATGCATATTAAAGTTTAAGAAGGCAGGTCTGGTGGAAAACAGGCATACTTGAGTTTGATTTCCAGCTCAGCCAATTTTTAAGTTTTCAACAAGATATCCCACCACTCCCTATTCTCATTTCCTCATCTATAAAATCATGCTGTTCTGCATCTGATTTCACTCGTCTTTCTAAGCAATATTTATTCTATAGTTAATACAAAATATGCCAGGCCCTGTACTAAGTGTTGGGGTGCCAAGATGGAACAAAAATCAATACAGTTCCATCAACATGAAGGTGATTGTCTAATCAAGAAGACACACATTAATCAATTAGTGATATAAATAAGTGGAGATTAGAATTGTGATAAGTGCTACCATGAAAAATGCACAGTGTTCTGAGAGCACAGAGGAATAATGTATGTAAAGTGCCTTGTATGTAGTAGGTGCTCAATAAATCACAGCGATTATTACTAGCTCATAAAACCCAGCCCTTTGGGAGGCCACTGGAAAGTGCAAATAGTCTTCTCCCCATCATAAAATGAACGTGAACCAAGACTGCATTCTCAGTTCAACTTAAAGAAAAAAATGTGTTTTGCTGCTGTCTCCTGGCTATACGAGGACTATAACATCAATAAAGTCAACATTTCTTCTAATGACAGCTTAGAGAGCAACACTAACTTTCTGGGTTATTGTTAAGAATCAGCTCTTGTTTACCAAGTTGTAGTTAAAGGGAAAAATGCAGAGCAGGGCAGAGGGTAATACTGCAACCCAGCCCTGTTCAAAGCAGTCTTTTGATTATCATTTTAAAGCCTCGAAATCTAAAGAAAATCTTTAATTGGCTTTCCAGCAGCATTTCTCCTTTGTATGTGCAGTTTGTTGAAGTCAAGAATGTACATGCTAATAATTGCAGATAGGATTAGCATCCTGCACCTTATACTATGGATACAGGTGGTTGATTATTACTGCACCTGGCATGTGTCTACACAGCAAGAAAACTGGATTGAACAGGAATCAAACAGGGCTCCTAACCAAATCCCCATCACTGACAACTCCCCACCAGGAGCAGAGGCGCCTTGAGTCCATCACACTGAATGGGAAGCTTGCACAGCCCTGCACCTGGGTGTGTTCACTTCTCCTTAAAATAGTTCTCCAAAGTCCCACCTCTTCCTTTTCCTCATTTCGCGTGAACTCACAAACTTTAAGAATTTTAAGTATGATTTAATAAGTCTCCATGTATTTACAAATTTCTGGTTCTGTTCCACAAATTTGGCTTCCTTCCAACAGGTGTAGATTTGTGATGGGAGAATTCTGACCTCACTTTTATCTGAATGCCCCTCAACTCAAGAATGTCAAAACAGAATGGTTGATTTGAATGGGCTGGGAAGCTGGGGCAGGTGCAACGTGCTTCAGGTAAGCCCTCAAGATCTTAAGGTATAGTAGCCACATGATACTGACCATCAGCTCACACACTGGGGCTCCTACTTTGATTTTTTCTGAGCTGATGTATATAAGATGGGATAGGACAGCACCACTAGCAGCTTGGTAAGCAGCCAAAAATGGGTGGTTTCCATTTTTATTGCCTGGAATAAGACGTACCTTGAGGATAATTTCCTTTGGGTCCAACAATTAAAAATGTAAAGTATGAGGGAAAAGGATACACCAGGAATTAAAAAAAAAATCAGGGAAAAATATCTGCCTAACAATCTGTCCTTCTACAGCAGTCGTTCTCAACTGATGGTTAATTGTCCCTCCCCGACCAGGGGACATTTGGCAATGTCTGAGGACCGTTTTGGTTGTCATACCTTGAGGAGGGGGCTTGTGCCACTGGTATCTGGTGGGGAGAGGCTGGGGATGCTGTTGGACAACCTAAAATGCACAGCAGAGCCACTACAGTAAAAATTACCTGGTCCATGCATCGAGTGCTGTGACAGAGAACACTTTTATAAGAATTTGTTCTATTTTATTTTTATTTTATTTTATGTTTTAATGTATTATTATTTTTTGAGATGGAGTCTCATTCTGTCACCCAGGCTGGAGTGCAATGGCATGACCTCGGCTCACTGCAACCTCTGCCTCCCAGTTTCAGGGGATTCTCCTGCTTCAGCCTCCCGAGTAGCTGGGATTACAGGCATGTGCCACCATGCCCAGCTAAGTTTTGTATTTTTAGTAGAGATGGGGTTTCATCATGTTGGCCTGGTTGGTCTGGAACTCCTAACCTCAAGTGATCCACCCGCCTTGGCCTCCCAAAGTGCTAGGATTACAGGTGTGAGCCACTGTGCCCAGCCTAGGATTTTGTTCTTTTTTTTTTAAAGGGATCAAAGCAATGAGTTCCATTTCTTGTTCAGAAGTAAATTTATTATGTTCCTTAAAACTTTAATGATTTGTGATTTTTTCTGCTTCCGTTTCTACTTCATATATACTACCAAACTGAGCACCTATTATGGGTCAGGTTAGGCAAGACTTAGGTGATGCCCAGACATTTGAGTAGAGTAGTATATTTCAAGAGGCTGGGAGTGGGGAAGGCCAAGATGAGCTGGGGCGGGTAAGCAAATAGGAGAAAAGAAGTGGCCAAGCTTGACAGAGAAGACTGGAGTTGGAACCCTACATTAGCAGGGAGCAGGGAAGGGCTGGGATGAAATGAGCTTTATAGGAAGTGAAATCTGATAGAAGTACTCAGGATGGGGCTAAAGCAGAGAGAATGAGGGACAAATTAGGACACTTTCATCCACTTCTCCCTGCTTCCAGAGTGCCCTGCTCATCGAACACTCATCCTTCCAAACTCTACTTCTCCCTCCATCAAGTAGGTTCGCCAATCATAAAATCATCTTCCTCAACCTCAAGTGTCTCTCCCTGGGATTGCCAGCTGCCTGAAAGAACTATACTTCATTGTGTCGACATCGTCCCCTCCCCTGGCTCCACCTCTGCAAGCTCGCTTCTGCCTCACCTCTTTGCTGAAACTGTCCCTATCATATTACTAATGAGCGGAGGTGACTTGAGTCCATCACACTGAATGGGGAAACTTGCATAGCACTGCATTTGGGTGTGTTCACGTCTCCTTAAAACAGCTCTCCAAAGTCCCACCTCTTCCCTTTCCTCATTTCCCACGAACTCACAAACTTTAGGAATTTAGAATATGATGTAATAGGTCTCCATATATGTACAAATTTAATGAAGGTAAGTAACTGATAGTGATGGTAACTGCAATGAGTTTCCAGTTGCTAAATTCAACAGAGAGTTTTCAATCCTTACCTTAAACTTTGATGACATAAGACACTGTCATTCATATCATTTCTCTTGAAAAAGAAAATCTCTCTTCTCTTTGCCTCCAGGTTGTCCTCCTCATTCCTGGTTCTCTGGCGCTATCTCTGATGGCTCCTTCTCATCTTTTTTAATGAGCATCCCCTTCCTCTGCTCATTCTTCAGTATTGCATCTTGTCTAAAGTTAAGGCCTCAGTGCTGCAAAACTTTTTTTTTGTTTGTTTTTTTTTTTTTGAGACGGAGTCTTTCTCTGTCCCCCAGGCTGGAGTGCACTGGCACGATCTCGGCTCACTGCAAGCTCCGCCTCCCGGGTTCACGCCATTCTCCTGCCTCAGCCTCCTGAGTAGCTGGGATTACAGGCGCCTGCCACCACGCCCAGCTAATTTTTTGTATTTTTAGTACAGACGGGGTTTCACCGTGTTAGCCAGGATGGTCTCGATCTCCTGACCTCGTGATCCGCCCGCCTTGGCCTCCCAAAGTGCTGGGATTACAGGCTTGAGCCACCGCGCCCGGCCTAGTGCTGCAAAACTCTTAAAGCAGGGGTCTACAAACTTTTTCTGTGGTGTTGTAGAGTAAAATACGTTCAGCTTTGTAGGCCAGATGCTCTCTGTCCCAGCTACTTAGCTCTGCTGTTGTGGAGCAAATACAACCCAACTCATCTGTAAACAAATGGGTGTGGCTGTTTTCCAACTGTTCCAATAAAACTTTATTTACAAAACAGGCAACAGCTGGATTTAGCATACAGAACTGTAGTTTGTGGGGCCCCTACTCTCAAGCACTATCCCTGGAATTTCTTAACATTTCTGTGGCTTCAACTCATGCCTGTATCCTGGTGATTCCTGAATTATTTTCCCCAACCAAAATACCTTCTCAGAGCTGCAGTCCCTTGTTCCTACAACCTTCTGGCCACTTCCACTTTGATGTCCTAAAAGAGCCACAGATTTTGCCTCAAACTGAAATTATTTATTTCTCCAAGCTCTAAAATCAAGCTAGCTCCTATTCCTGGGTTTTCAGGGAAAGAATGGTATTCCAAATAAGGAATTATCTAATAATCTTCCTTCTCTTTTATTTCCCATCTTACAAATTCCCACCCATACTACCTCCTATTTAAATATTATCTGCCTCTCCATACTCTTGCCGGGGAGCATGCCCTCAACACTTTGCAACTCTGAATGTGAACAAATGCAACTCCTAGTCTGGCCATGCCATAGCCCACCTGATCATGTGACCTCACTTGATTTAAATCCTGGGTCTCTATAACGCCTATATCCTCCAGGCCTGTTCTGTCCAACAGAAAAGCCACTGGCCTGTTCTGTCCAACAGAAAAGCACTTGAAATGTGGCTAGAGTGAATATAGGACTAAATTTTTAATACATGTATGATTTTCAACAAAGTTCATTTGAATTTAAATACCAATACCTAATTCAGTCATCACAAAATGTTTAAGTATGTCTTGAACAACTTGGGTATGTGAATCTCCTCTTTTAACCGTAAGTTTTATGAAATCTAAATTCAGATCAAGTATTTCCAATGAAATTTTAATGTCTGAATTGAGATGATTTTTCAAAAACTTAGTATGAAAGAAAAAAATGAAAAATGTGTCTTTCATATATTTTTAATACTGATTACAAGCTGAAATTATATTTTGGACAAGTTGGATTAAATAGAATATTATAATTTATTTCTTATTCTTTTTACTTTTTTGAATGTAGTTACCAGAAAATTTAAAATTCCTTGTGTGGCTCTCCTTTTATTTCTACTGTGCAGTGCTGCACGCAGCACACACTTCAGGATCTGGCCTACCTGCCCCTGCAGTGCTCTCCCCACTCTCTCTCTCTCCTCTGCTTCCACCCTATCTGTCTACACTGTAGCCACACGTAACAACCAGCTGCTTCCCAGGCATGCAGAGTACTCCAAGGCCTTTCTGCCTCTACCTCTCCGCCTCCGCCATGAACCTTGGTGGAGCTGATTCCTACCGAACCTCACAACTCACTTCTAGCCATGAAAGCTTTTGCAGACCACCTCCACCACCAGATCTGGAAGAGCCCCATCAAGTTTTATACTAAACTCTTGCAGAGTAATCATTATACTAAATTCTAGTTTTCTGAATGTTTACCTGTAAGCTAGGGATCATATCTTGCCCCTAACAGGATACCAGGCAGTTTGATAAATAATTTAATGTCAGATGAGTGAATGAATGAATGAATGAAATATTATACAGCTAGAATGAAAGACCTGGTAACTGATTACAGGAACTGAGGCAACATGAATAATATTTCTCAGCCCAAGTGATGCTTTTGTGAGAACGGCCAAGTGAGGGAACAGGGCATTTTCAGAGTAAAGCGGAAATGAAAACAAAAGCTAGCAGGGAGGCATCAACACAGAGGTGACACTTGAAAGGGAATGAGTCAGATAGTGAGGGAAGGGCCAGCGCACTGGCTTATGCCTGTAATCCCTGCACTTTGGGAGGCTGAAGCAGGTGGATCGCCTGAGCTTAGGCATTTGAGACCACCCTGGGCAACATAGCAAAACCGTGTCTCTACCAAAAATACAAAAAAAAAAAATTAGCCAGGTGTGGTAGTGCACACCTGTGGTCCCAACGACTGGGGAGGCTGAGGTGGGAGGATCACCTGAGCCTGGGAGGTGGAGGTTGCAGTGAGCCAAGATCGCACCACTGCACTCCAACCTGGGTGACAGAGTGAGACCCTGTCTCAAAATAAAATAAAATAAAATAAAATAAAATAAAATAAAATAAAATAAAAGATTACGAGGAGAAAGGAAGGGTCCTCAGAACAAACAATAGGTAATTCCTGTACTTAGGAAACAGGAAGAATAACATTTACTAAGTTCTGGTCCTCACAACTACTTTGTGAGGTACATATTAATCCTCTTTGTTTTTCTTTTAAAGAAGAAAACCTGTAGGCCAAGAATACTTAGACTTAGACACACATATATAAAGCTAGCAGACAAAAATATGAGAATCAAAGTCATCCAATCTCCACCCGCTATGCTTTAGAGCAGGGGTCCCCAGCTCCCCAAGGGTCTCGGGCCTGTTAGGAACCGGGCGGTAAAGCAGAAGGTGAGCAGCAGGTGAGTGAGCATCACTGCCTGAGCTCCGCCTCCTGGTGGATCAGCAGCTGCATTAGATTCTCATAGGAGCAGGAACCCTATTGCGAAACGAGCATGAGAGGGATCTAGGTTGCATGCTCCTTAATCAACCCCAACTCTTCCCCTCTCCTGGTCAGAAGTCAGAAAAATTGTCTTCCACGAAACTGGTCTTTGGTGCCAAAAATGTAGGGGACCACGGTTCTAGAGGCACATTCCAGGGTAGAGTCTTGGAGAGTGACAGAAAACTTAGAAGGGAGTTTCAAAGAAGGAAGAGGTGGCTAATGGTTTCAAGTGGTTTAGAGAAGTGGAGGATGATGTGAAGATGGCAAAGCAAAAGGGAGATCCCCCATCCAACATCAAATACTTTCATCCTTCTGCCCTCCCTTCTTTCCTTCTGAAAATAAGAGGCTGTTCACTTTCTATCTTCACTCTGAAACCTGTGTCTTCCATGCTTATATTCTTCCAACACCACCCTCCTTCTTCTACCGCCTCCCTCATTTTACTCTCTATATAAATATACTCAAGGCACTTAGACCAAAACTATTCTGGGTTGCTCTTCTGTCCCTCTAGTTCCCATCCTGCAACCTCTTTCCTCCACGCAGCTAAGCTTTTTGGAAGGGTCCTGTCTCTATGTTTCTACCTCTTACTTACAACTCTGCGTTACAGACTCAATGCTTATGGCTAGGACAGTAGTTCCTAAACTGTGAAGCCAATTAGAACCAAGTCCTTCGTCTGGGTGCAGTGGTTCACACCTGTAATCCCAGCACTTTGGGAGGCCAAGGCAGGCGGATCACAAGGTGAAAAGATCGAGACCATCCTGACCAACATGGTGAAACCCTGTCTCTACTAAAAATACAAAAATTACCTGGGTGTGGTAGTGCACGCCAGTAGTCCCAGCTACTCAGGAGGCTGAGGGAACAGAATCGCTTGAACCCGGGAGGTGAAGGTTGCAGTGAGCCGAGATTGTGACACTGCACTCCAGCCTGGTGCCAGAGGGAGATTCCGTATCAAAAAAAAACAAAACAAAACAAAACAAAAAAACAACCAAGTCCTTCACCTAGATCCATGCGAGGGCCTGGAGCGGAACCCTGGAGGCAGCATTCACAACATGCAGGTGGTCCCTGGACACACTCAGTAACACTGCCGAGCCCAACAGACCAGAAAGTGTCTGTCACACCTGACACTGGAGGCCACTTTGAAAATTCTTCCGTGGCTTCCCTGATAGCACATCCTCTGGTGCTCAGCCTGACTCAAAAACCCTTCACTCCCTTGGTATTTTTATTTTTATTTTTTTAAGATGGAGTCTCGCTCTGTCGCCCAGGCTGGAGTGCAGTGGCGCGATCTCAGCTCACTGCAACCTCTGCCTCTCGGGTTCAAGCGATTCTCATGCCTTAGCCTCCAGAGTAGCTGGGATTACAGGCGCCCGCCACCACGCCTGAGTAACTTTTGTATGTTTCGTAGAGATGGGGTTTCACCATGTTGGCCAGGCTAGTCTCAAACTCCCGACCTCAGGTTATCTGCCTGCCTCTGCCTCCCAAAGCCTTGGTCTTTTTCAAATACTTCACTGTCTTCCCCAACCCATTCACTGTTGGTGCTCCTCAAAGTCCCCCTTGCCCTCCACATACACTTCACCTTTGCCTACTCATTGATGATCACAGATTGGATCCCCAACAAGCCCTTCCCTCCTTTACCGGTTATTTCTACCACTTAAGTTCATCGGGCTCCCAAACTCAACATTCTTTCCTCCAACCTGCTACTTTGCCCGATCAGGGAAAGGTCACTGTCAACTCCTTTGATGTTCAGTCTTTCATCAGGACCTGGCAATTCTTAATCTTATATATCGAATAAACTTTTCCCCTTTCTTTTCATCACCACTACGATCATCCAGCTGTCATCATCTTTCTCCTGAAATCCTCAAAGAACCTTCGGCTGAACCATAAACACCATTAAAAACAAAAACCATTCTGATCAAGTCACTCCCTTGCCAGGAAAGCTCCCCAAGCTCCCCCATTCTAAAAAGAGTCTCAACTCCTTTGAATGGAGTAACAGGTCTCCTGTATAATTTCCCAGACTTCTTTCCTGCTTCCTCCTCCACGAACCCAGCACTTTTCCTAGTTAGTTGCTATTTTCCAAACATATCTTACTCTTCAATACCTACATTATGCTATTCTCCCCCTCTTGGAGGCAACTTTTCTCCTACATTGACCTGAATTCCTATGAATGCTTTCAAACCCAGTTCAAATATTACCTTTAAAAAGAAAATATTTCATTCTAGCTGGGTGCGGTGGCTCATGCCTGTAATCCCCGCACTTTGGGAGGCTAAGGTGGGCAGATCACAAGGTCAGGAGATCGAGACCATCCTGGCTAATATGATGAAACCCCGTCTCTACTAAAAATACAAAAAATTAGCCAAGTGTGATGGTGGGCGCCTGTAGTCCCAGCTACTCAGGAGACTGAGGCAGGAGAATGGCGTGAACCCAGGAGACGGAGTTTGCAGTGAGTCGAGATTGCACCACTATACTCCGGCCTGGTGACAGAGCGAAACTCCGTCTCAAAAAAAAAAAAGAAAATATTTCATTGTAAAGTACTCAAGATGTACTTTATTTTTATGATGACCAAAGGTCAGGTTCATTGCAATATGATAGTGACCAGATGGCTCTCCGCTCAGGCCAGGAGTACCCCATCACTGCTTCAGTAAAGCCGAATAGTACTGGATACTTAGGAGTCACTCAGCAGAAGTTTGCTGGATGGATGGATAGGTGGATAGGTCATGGGCAATGGAAGGATGGAGAGTCTAGGCTTCGATAATCACACTCCCTAGTACGGCAACTGGTCAGTGAGTTGCTAATTTCTTCCTCCTCATAGACTAAGACGGTGATCAAAGAAGAAGTTGTTGGAGATTCTGAATTTAGAGGAATTAAGATTAATGAGCTATACCATCTGTATAGTAAAAGAAGAATTAAATCATCTGCTGAAATCTAGTGAGGATATAGCAGAGGCTCAAGGGTGGTGGTCAAGTTCTAGGATCATCACTGTAGTGAATGAGAGGACTCTAAAACCATAAACACTGGGATTGATGAGCCCATGCGGGCTTGCTCAGTTACGTCTAGGATGCAGAACTGCATACAGGGACTCAGCATGATTTGGGGAGAGCTACCAGCCATACTCATTCCCTTAGGAAGAACAGTGGATACGATCATAGATGGAGTTGGGGGTTGCGAGAGCCACTGCAGTGGCAGAAGAAGGGATAAGAGAGGGAGAAATGGTAAAGAGGGTACTATTGAAATGGCTACTTATGGACTCTCTGCTGGGTGTAGAGGGATGTGGAAACAGGACAGTGATTAAGTACAATCTGCACAAGTGATGGGGAAGAGACAGAGACGGGAAGCTGTGATCAAACGGAGGACTGGAAGTGTCTCAGAAAACATACACAGCAAAAAACGAGTGAGACTGGACAAGCTTCTAAAATTATCCAGCAAGTCAAAGGGAGAGGGGCCAGCACCGAGCACAGTGACACATAGTAGGTGGGCATTTGTTGAATAAATGAATCCATGACCGGATGGGACAGAACCATCCCCTCACCCAGTGGTTCTATGTGAGCTGTCAGCATCAAATTAGAAAATAATCACAGATTAGCACTGTAGGCCAAGGACACCCGACAGACTGGTTGTTGTGACAAGGTTATATTTGACATTATTCTAACATGATAATGTAGGCAATGTGTTTAAGAGAATTAGAAATACTCAGCTATAAGGGTACCCAAATCTGCCAGGACTTGGCACATCAAAGTCAATATTTTGAATGAGTGAATGAGTGCCTAAGTGGATGAATGAATGATAGAATATACATGACCTATATAATACCTACAATAAAACACAGCCATCTTCAAAACCACACTCAAGAAACAATATTCACAAAGCCAGACTGAACAAGCAACATCGGATAAGGAGTTAAGGCATCTTGTTTCTCAAAAATTTCAGTGATACAAAGGCACTAGCTGGGAGGTGGCAGTGTGAGAGAAGTGAAGATGCCTGTGATTCTGTTGCCATGTTATTCCAACACATTTGCGGCATAAATGCTAAGCTGTCAATCGCCTTTGCCTGGATAGCCACAGTTCAGAAGTGGCTCAATCTGATCAGCAGTGAGCTCTCTATTTAATACCTCTTACTTCAGAAACTACTAGTGTAGCTCAATTCTCTGAACAACTGGGAAGGAAACAGAGCTGATAAGAGAATTAATACTTTCTTCCCAAATCACATCATCTAGGATAATAAAAGCATGTTAAACAAATAACTCTTAAAAGAAGTAGGAGAAAAACATTTTAACGTGAAGCTCTAAGCGATATTGATGTTTGTAATTATGACGAGGAAGGAAAAAAAATTTCTGAGCTAAGTCATAATTGCTAATGCTACGGATTTGTTCCCTGTAGAATTCTGTAAGATAAACAGAGATTTGCATATTTTGAAGGTATTTTGTCTGTCTGTTAAACACTCCTGTTACTGTAAAGATGTTTTTCCTTGCCAGGAATAGCTAGCTATTTTTCTCATCTCATTTCTAGTTCTCTGCCCACTTGCTTTCCCCTCCCTAGGTTTTGGGAGTTCTCCCTCAAATACTAATGGTGGAGGAAACAAATATTTTGAACAGTAGACACATGAACAGAAACCCAATCACATCTATGGAAAGGAGCTGGATATGAGGGCATATTAGTGCAGAGGAAGAAGGGGTGCAGCAAAGAGAGACTGGGCACAGGGGCCCAACACGGACTGAGAGAAATCACGTCTTCAGATATTTAGGCAACATTGAGTTTCAGAGGGTTTACCAAAAAAAACTTTCACTTTCTAGAAACAAATGGTAGCTTTGCAAACTGAGTGATGCCAAGTTTTAAACAGCCTGGTTCAGATTCAGGAGAGACAGGGGCAGAGAAAAAACTTCTGAGACACTACTTCTATTTTTACAGTCACTGCTTAGACATCAAGGGTATGGGCACTTTTTTGGCAGCCTGTGCTGCTGGACGCCTCTGAGGAAAAGAAGTTGAAATTACATCAATTGAATCTTCCCATTTCCTAGAGCTAACTCAAGTCCCTCTGGTTAGGAACCGGTGTGTCTTGCTTTGGCTCTTGAGGTCTGAAATGGTAACAATCTCGGGCTCTTTCTTGTAGGGGCGGCTGGGATTCTTCAAAGTACAGATCCTTGTTCTAAGTCTAGATGGATGAGGCTGACATCAGAGCATTGCCTTTTCAGTTTGGGCTATTTGCCTCACGCCCAGATGTGATTCCTGCCAGCCTTACTGCCCAACTCCACCCAGCAGCCATCCTGAAAATGCCCGTCACCTGTGCAAGAGCTTCTTCCAGGCACAAGTGATGGCAGGGTCTACTCTGGGGGTCCCTATTGCTTCCTGGGGTTCTCTCTCTCTCTTCCTCCTTCCAGAACTCTCTCTCCCGTCTCTCTCCCTCTCACTCCCTCCCTACCCCCTTCTGCATC